>NC_072783.1:7986538-8105514 GCF_022539595.1 Amphiprion ocellaris
TAATTTAACAAAACAGGGAAAATTTGTACAGTTTTCAAAAAAGATTTCTAATTTTTTCAATCCAATACATCAAATATCTTTATTTTTTTCATTTGACAATAATGGAAAATATCTGTAAACAAATTTATATTCTTTTACTGATTTAAATACAGTCAAAATGGTGTTTTTTTGGTTTTTTTTGGTTTAATTATTAATAAAAACACAGAAATTTG
The DNA here is from genome assembly GCF_022539595.1 of Amphiprion ocellaris. Taxonomy (NCBI): domain Eukaryota; kingdom Metazoa; phylum Chordata; class Actinopteri; family Pomacentridae; genus Amphiprion; species Amphiprion ocellaris. Next base: position 7,986,751 of record NC_072783.1, read on the forward strand.
ACAGAAACTCTGGTGGGAAAACCTGCTGATGGAAACATTTCAGTCTAATAAAGTCTTATATTTCATAATAAACATGTTAAGTCTCTATAAAAACAGAATTATCCTGTTTTCTGCTCAGTAATGTGACGTTTCTGTCGACTCTCTGGTGATTTTTGCTCTTATTAAAGGAATGATTTATTCTGAAGGTTTCATCTCCGTGGCTGATGTTTAATTTAAATCCATAAGATGTAAATTCAGGTGGAAATGAATCCAATCAGAGGCTGAGAGTCTCTTTCCGGCTTCCAATCAGAGAGAAGAGGAATAAAGAGCATTAGGAATGATGCTGTGTTGCTTCTGGTTCAGTGTTTCCTCCTCACATCTAAATTAAATCTACCACCAACATTATTCATGCAGAACGCTGCTCAGGCCGACATTCATCTTCCTGACAGAAAACACTCTGAAATAAACATCATGGAGCTGAAGGCAGGAAGAGAAATCCATCTTCAGACGCTCACCCTGGAGCTTCTACTGTAAAATAAACCTAAAGAGTCCAGTTTGAGTGAACTATCGAAGGTTTAGAGGTTCTAAATCAGCAGCTTTCCACGATTCAGCCATCATTTTAGGCTGAAGGAGGAAGAAACTAAACGTAAAAACATCTAAACTGTGGACCGGTCCAACCTAAAGAAGACCAATCTGGTCTAATTTCACTTATTTATTCAGCTCCAAACTGAATGGCATCATGTTAAACAAAGAGCAAAGACTCACAAAATGTCTTAAAACAATAAAAAATAACTCCAAATCTATCAATAAACACCTAAAATCTGTCCAGATGACTCAAACAAAATGTCCAAAATGACAACAAATTACTAAAATGGTCTAAAATTGGTCCAGAATTACTCAAAACTTTGTCCAATATGACCAAATTTGCCCAGAATGACTCAAACATTTGTCCAGAATGACTCATAAATTGACCAAAATGACCTAAAATGTGTCCAAAATGACTAAATTTGTTCAAATGACTCAAAGCATCCAGAATGACAAAAATTGACCAAAATGACCTAAATTATGTCCAAATTGAGTCAAAATGAAGTTGGTAGACCTTTTATATGTATAAAAATCAGCTAAGAAAAACAACAAAATAATCTAAAAGCACCCATAGAACACAGTCAAAAACATAAGGAAACAAATAAACTCTCTATCTCAAGCAAAAACCTGACAATGAAAACAGAATTTATTTGTATTACTCTTAAGAAATTTACAAAATGACAGAAAAATTGATCAAAATGGCCTAAAATTTGTCCAGTGACTCAAAAATTGACCAAAATAACTAAATTAGTCAAGAATTACTTAAAAATTTGACTTAAAAGATCTAAAATTTGTCCACAATTACAAAATTTGTCCAAACAAATTGTCCAGAATAACAACAAACGACCAAAATGACCTAACAATTTTCCAGATTTTCAAAATTAAGTTTATATTCGCAAAAAAGCTGCTATAAACACAACAAAAGAACCAAAAAGCATGTAAAATTTGTCAAGAATCACTCAAAAAATTTACCAAAAATTACCTAAAATTTGTCCAAAACAAATAAATTTGCCCAAATGACTCAAACTAACGTCTAGAATATCAACAAATAACCAAAACGAATCTGGTAAACATTTTATATGGACAAAAAAAAAAAAAAAAAAAAAAAAAAAAAAAAAAAAAATCAGCTATAAAAACAAAAGAACCTAAAAACACAGACATATAACACACTCAGTGAAGTAAAGAACCAAATAAATTATCTAACTCTGACACAAAACTGACAAAAATGACTAAATTTATCTGAATGATTTTTAAAAATTAAGAATATAACAGAGAAATTGACCAAATGACCTAAAATTTGTCCAGAACGACATAAAAGTTTCTCCAAAATGACAAAACTGTCCAGAATGATGAAAAAAAAATCAAAAATAACCTAACATTTACTAGGAATGGCATAGAAATTTGTCCAAATGACTCAAACTAAATGTCCAGAATGACAACAAATAACCAAAATGAAGTTGGTAGACCTTTTATATGGACAAATAATGCAGCTATAAACACAACAAAATAATCAAAACGCAACAATATAACACAGTCAGAGAAGTAAGGAACCAAATCAACTCTCCAACTCCAACAAGAACCTGACAAAAGTTACTAAAAATGTCCAGAATGACAAAAAGTTGTCTGAAATGACTTTAAAAGTGTTCAAATTTACTCCAAAAATAACCAAAATGACTTAAAATGTGTGTTAAATTAATTAAACAATGTCCAGAATGACAGAAAAACGACCAAAATGACTTCAGACTAAAAAAATGTCCAAAACGCCTGACAAAATAAACAAAAGGATGTAAAATGTGTCCAAAATTACTCAAAACATGACCCAAATTACTGTAAACACACCCTAAAACTGTATAATGTTACCTTCAAATATTGTAAAAGAACAAATTAGTATTTGTGATTATATAAGACACATAAAGAAGTAAGGAACCAAGCAAACATCTGTGACAAAAAAATGTCCAAGATGACAGAATTTATCCAGATTACTGAAAAAAAATGACTGAAATTTGTTAAAATAGACCAGAATGACTCAAAAATGGACCAAAGTGATTGAAAATTAAGAAAAACTCAAAAATGTGTCCAAAGCAACTAAATGTGTCCAGAATGACTCCAAAAAAAATTATCAAAATCACCTAAAATTTGTCCAACAAAATGTCCAGAATGACAAAAGAGCACCAAAAATGATTTAAAAAACTTCCAGAATGACTTCGAATGTGCACAAAATTACTGAAAAAAGGACCAATATGACTTTAAAGGTGTCCAAAATGACTGCACTGGTCTGAATAACTGAAAAAAGAAACAACTAAATTTGCTTATAATGGATCCAAAATGACTCAAAAACTGCCCAAAATGACTTCAGATTTGTAAACAAACCAAAAAAAAAAAGACAAAAACCTGCCAAAATGACAGAGAACAACCAAAAAAATCAGATAATGGATTCGTTAAGCTGGATGAAAATAGATATTTCTATATAAATCAAGCTTCTGTGGGTGTTTCTGAGGGAAGAGACGTCGTCTACATGGACTTTCTGTGAATCTATTAGAGAAAACAGAAGCTGTGATTAATATTCCTGCTGCGTTTTTCTCTTCTCTGTAACCGTCGTTGGTTTTCTATAGCCTGAAAACATCAGATCTAAAATAGGAACATCAGGTTGTTCAGATTCTCATCACAAACCAACGTGTTCTACCAAATCCAGTAAATCTGATTAATCCACGGCGGCTTTAAGGGAAACACAAACCGGGTTTCGTCTGATTTAACCGGAATGTTTTATTTCACCGGCAGCAGGAAGCTGTGATCAGACGTCTGCTGCCCTTTTCAGACCCACTGCCTCTAGGACATTCTTTATTTACTGAGACGGCCGTCACAGGAAAAGTTTAGCCACCAAAGCACCTGATTTCACTGGAAGAAAAGCCAAATATGGAGCTTTTTCAGGGTTTATTTAAGACTCGACCTGATGAGGAGACAGAACTGAAGGTGTAGATCTTTAATATGTACCAAAAAACCCCCAAAGTGACTAAAGTTGTCCAAATGATTCAAAAGAAGTTGTCTAGAATCACAAAAATATGAGTAAATGATTTAAAATTTGTCCAAAATGATTTAAAAAAAAGTCCAATGAAAACAAATGCCCAAAGGAGCTTCAAAATGAGTCAAAAACTGACCAAAATGACATTTAAAGTGCCTAAAATGACTCAAAAAATGTCCCAACTGACCAACAAAATGCCCAAAATAACTTTTAAAGTGTCCTAAATTTATGAAAATACATCCAGAATGACAAAAAATGTCCAAATGATTTCAAACATGTCCAAATCTACTCAAAAAATTAACAGTTACTTCAAACATGTCCTAATTTTTATCAAAATTACATAAAATGTGTGTAAAATTAATAGAAAAAATGTCCAGAATGACAAAAACTTGCCCAAAATGACTCAAAATATATTCCAAACGACCAACAAAATTCCCCGAAAGGACTTTAAAGGTTCTAAAATTATGCAAAACATTATCAAAATTGCGTAAAATGTGTCCAATGTTACTCAAAAAATGTTTAGAATGACAATAAATGTCTCAAAATTACTTGAAAAATGTCAAAAGTTACAGAAAAAATGACCAAAATGTGTCCCAAATTTATCTAGAAATATCCAGAATGACCAAGATGACACAAGAAATGTCCAAAACGTCCAACAAAATGCCCAAAAGGACTTTAAAATGGCCCAAAATTACTCAAGAATTCCCAAAATTACTCAAGAATTCCCAAAATTACTCAAGAATTCCCAAAATTACTTAAATTGTGTCTAAAATTAGTCGACAAAATGTCCGAAATGACCAACAAAATGCCCGAAAAAATGCCAAAATGATTTTAAAAGTGTCTAATTCTTTAAAAAAATGGCCCAAATTACTAAAAATGTGTGTTAAATTATTAAAAGAAATGTCCAGAATGACAAAAAAATTACCAAAATTAATCTAAATTGTCCAAAACAACCAACAAAATGCCCCAAACAGCTTCAAAAATGCCCAAAACTGATCAAAAAATGACTAAAATTACTCAAAAATGTATCAAAATCACTTCAAATGTGTGCAAAATTACTGAAAAAAATGTGTACAATGACAATAATTGAACAAACGTGTCCAAAATTACTGAAAAAATGACCAAAACGATTGAAATTGTGTCCTAAATTTATCAAAAAATGTCCAGAATGACACAAAATGACCAAAATGACTTTAAAAGTGTCCAAAATCACTGAAAAGTTGTCTAAAACACCTCAGAAAATTTCCAGAATGACAGGAAAAACAACCAAGATGACATAAAATCCATCAAAAATTGCTGAAAAAAGATCAAAATGACTTAAAATGTGTCCTCAATTTATCAAAAGATGTCCAAAATGACAATAAATGCTCAAAATGACTTCAAACTATGAAAATTACAGAAAAAATGGCCAAAATTTATGTAAAATTTGTCCAAAATTACTGAAAAATGTTCCAAACTGAAGGAGGCAGAAGTAAAGCTGATAATAATAGACTGGACTGGACTCTTTTCCAGGTTAAACTGAGACAAACTTCAGTCTGTTTAATGAATAAACTGGACTCTGTGGACAGGGAAGCAGCCAACACAAGCAGGACATCCCATAATAACAGAGCAGCATCGATCCAGCAGTTTACAGTGAGGAGCAGCAGACTGAATACAGATGTGAAGATTAGAAACCAACAAACAGCCTCGGTTCGTGTTTTATCAGGTAAAGCTGCACAAAAAAGGAAAAACCGCCTCAGTTAAAGGAAAATACAGCGTTTTATGTTCATTTTTAAACACATGTACAACTGAAAAACTGTGAAAACCACAATTTCTGAGAAAATAACCCTTTAATTAAACAACAAACTGCCTCCAAAGCAAAAGTTCAGCGTTTGTTGACCTGCACATTACAATAATCACAGAGAAAAACACCAAAAAAAGGATCATTTGGCTGCAAAAATAAGGCAGTTTAGGCAAAATCTCAACATACTGACCAATATTACCAAAAAAAGACCAAAATCACCACCTAAAGATGTGAAATCACAAAAGAATCACACAAAACCATCACAAAAATATGCAAAGTCGTCACAGAAATATCCAAAATGGCCACAAAACAATGCAAACCACCATGGAAATACACAAAATCATGACAAATGTTTACTAAATCACCAGAAAAAAGGCGTTAAATCACAAAAACAACAAACAATTAACAATATTATGATGAAACGACCAAAATTCTCACCAAAAAAATGCAAATTCAAGAAAAAATGCATGAAATCAGGACTAACAATACTTAAAAATCGCCACAAAATGACCAATATTACCACAAAAAGACCAAAATCAACACAGAAACAACTCATAATCACCATGGAAATGTACTAAATTACAACAAAAATATACTAAATTACCAGAAACATTTGTAAACTCACCAATAAAAAAAGATTACCACAAAAGGATCAAAAAGGTCAGCCAGAATGACAAACAATGTGAAATCACCAGAAAAACACCACAAAAAGACTAATATTTCCACAATAAATATTAAATATTACCACAAAAAGATCAAAATCACAACACAAACATGTGAAATCACCTTAGAATCACACAAAACAACCACAAAAATGTGCAAGATTGTCACAAAACAACACAAAACCACCACAAAAATGTACCAAATCACAACAAAAATGCACTAAATCAGCAGAAAAACATGCAAAATAATCAATAATAAAGATAAAATTCCCACTAACAGACTAAAAAGAAGGAGCAGTCAGTGAAATGCACAGTAGAGATGCGTTGATTTGTGAAATAAACGTCCCTCGGCTCAGTGTTTCTGCTTCAGCGTCACTGATTGTTGGTGAAACTCTGGGTCCATCTGCAAATTAAAGCGGCAGACGGAAACACAAACCGCCTCCTTCAGAGCAGAACAATCGGTGGCTGCAGAGACGGAAATGTGATCCGAGGAAAAAGGAAAAGGAAAAGACGTGACGGGAGAAAAGAAGCAGCTCAGGCAGGAGATGAAATGAAGCTAAACCTCGATTATCTCAGCAGACAACTTGGTTATTAGAATAGAAGAGGAGCTGCACTGAGGGAATAAAAAGAAGTGAAGACCTGGAACTACTCCTGACAGAAATAAAACATTTTAAAGAAAAGAATATCGCAGCTTTAAACACTGTAAAAGCTATGAAAACAACCACAAATATCTGAGAAGTAATGATAAGGATTGGCTGATTTGAATACAGTTAAATAGAACATCATAATGTGAACCATGCTTCACATTATGCATACAAGCATGGTGGTAGTAGCATTATATAATGAAGCATGGTGGTGGCAGCATCATGATGTGAAGCATGGTAGTGGCAGCATCATGATGTGAAGCATGGTAGTGGCAGCATCATGATGTGAAGCATGGTGGTGGCAGCATCATGATGTGAAGCATGGTGGTGGCAGCATCATGATGTGAAGCATGGTGGTGGCAGCATCATGGTGTGAAGCACGGTGGTGGCAGCATCATGGTGTGAAGCATGGTGGTGGCAGCATCATGGTGTGAAGCATGGTGGTGGCAGCATCATGGTGTGAAGCACGGTGGTGGCAGCATCATGATGTGAAGCATGGTGGTGGCAGCATCATGACGTGAAGCATGGTGGTGGCAGCATCATGACGTGAAGCATGGTGGTGGCAGCATCATGGTGTGAAGCACGGTGGTGGCAGCATCATGGTGTGAAGCACGGTGGTGGCAGCATCATGGTGTGAAGCATGGTGGTGGCAGCATCATGGTGTGAAGCATGGTGGTGGCAGCATCATGATGTGAAGCATGGTGGTGGCAGCATCATGGTGTGAAGCACGGTGGTGGCAGCATTATGATGTGAAGCATGGTGGAGGCAGCATCATGATGTGAAGCACGGTGGTGGCAGCATCATGGTGTGAAGCACGGTGGTGGCAGCATCATGGTGTGAAGCATGGTGGTGGCAGCATCATGGTGTGAAGCATGGTGGTGGCAGCATCATGATGTGAAGCATGGTGGTGGCAGCATTATGATGTGAAGCATGGTGGTGGCAGCATGATTTAAAGCATGGTAGTGGCTGCATCAGGTAATAAAAGCAGAAAACACTTCAGGGGTATTTTTATATAAATTGCAGTAATACTGTCGCTACATTTCCACACTTTCATCCTTCTTTCTTATAAATTTTTAAAAAATTCTTCTGTCTCGCTGATGATTTTCTCCATTTCCAGCTCTGGGAGACTCTCTCAGCTTCATGTTTGTATTAAGCCGCTGTCAAGATAAATAAAGTTTCACAGGCAGATTTTGAATGGCAGCTTATTAGCGGTGGCTCTGAATCACGGAGGACGGAGCTTCGGGCCTGGAGGGGTGAAGAACAGCTTTCGGTAATGAAGATGATGATGGTCTGGTAATATCTCATTTCTCCGCTCGGCCTTCATCTCTGCCCACGGTGGCTGGCTGCATCCCTAATTGGCTACCGGACTCGCGTTTAAAGAGGCGATTGATTAAACAAAAACACAAAAACAAAGCAAGGCGAACACTTTTTCAAAAATCTTGCCGCGGTTCCAAACATTCTTATCTTTAAAAGGCAAACCCAGGGCTCTTTATCGATCTGTTTGCTGCCTGCCAAATGAACAGACCCAAATGAGATGGGAGGGGATTAAAATGAGAAGCCTCACTGCCAGAAACAACCGAGATGTGGTCGGTGGATGCTGCTGCTCTGAGGTTTAATATTACAGGAAATAAAGCTGCAGAAAGGCTGAGGTTTCAGACACAGACAGAATTAAACAGCAGCAGGATTATAGACGAATTACTGGGAAATAAACAACTTTTGACATGTAGCATGTGGTGTGAAGCATGGTGGTGGCAGCATCATGATGTGAAGCATGGTGGTGGCAGCATCATGATGTGAAGCATGGTGGTGGCAGCATCATGATGTGAAGCATGGTGGTGGCAGCATCATGGTGTGAAGCATGGTGGTGGCAGCATCATGGTGTGAAGCATGGTGGTGGCAGCATCATGGTGTGAAGCATGGTGGTGGCAGCATCATGATGTGAAGCATGGTGGTGGCAGCATCATGACATGAAGCATGGTGGTGGCAGCATCATGACATGAAACACGGTGGTGGCAGCATCATGATGTTAAAATCACTGAAAAATTATCACAAAACACTAAATCAAATGAAAACAGAGTGAAATCACTACAAAATTTCTCAAAATCACCATAAAAAGATCCAAAACCACCAGATAAATTCCCAGCTGGATGACTCCCATCTTTAAAACATTCACTCCCAAATGTGAGACACAAAGACAGAAACTGATGTAGGAGGAAGCAGCACTAGAAACCAGAAAACCACCACAAAAATTTATCATGAAAAGACCCAAATTATCAGAAAATGACTAAAATTACCACAAAGACACATTAACATAAATAGATGCAAAATCACTTCAAAAAGATGTGAAATCTCACTTAGAAATGTAAAATCAACACAAAAAGACCAAGGTTATCACAAAGATTTACCATGAAAAACACAAATTACCACAAAAGGACTAAAATTAACATAAAGACACAACATTAACATAAAAAGCTGCAAAAGTATCTCAAAAAGATGTTAAATCATCACTAAGAATTACTAAAACCCCACACAGGCCAAAGTTCCCACAAAAGCACAGTTCTTCACCAGAAAAAAACCTCGGCTCAACTCCCCCTACCAAAATTACCACAAAGGACTAATTTCAGCACAAATTAAACCCAAAAGTTGCAATATTACCTCAAAACGATGTGAAACCACCACTAAGAAATGGAAAAACACCACAAAGACCAAAATTACCACAAAAAAGATGTAAAATCCCCACAAAAAGACCAAAGTTACCACAAAACCACAGCAAATACCAGAAAAAAAGCCCTGCTGGCCGACTGCCCCAACCAAAGTTACCACACAAAGAACTACCACAAAAAATGACTAGTTTCACCACAAAGACGCAAAATTACCCCCAAAAGTCGCAATATCATTTTTAAAAGATGTCAAATCATCACAAAGATTTACCTCAAAAGACCTAAATTGTCACAAAAGGACTAAAATCACCACAAAGACGCATTACCATAAATAGATGCAAAATCAATACAAAAGATCTCAAGAAGTTGAAATATCCCCTCAAAAACATGTGAAACCACCATTAAGAAATGCTAAATCACTACAAAAAGACCCAAATTACCACAAAAACACTATAAATCATTTGAAAAAAGTCTGACTGGCTGATTCCCTCAACCAAAGTTACTACACAAAGATCAAAACTACCACAGAAAATGACTCATTTCACTACAAAACTGCAAAATTACACCCAAAAGGACTAGATTTACCACAAAGACTCAACATTACCATAAATAGATGCAAAACCACCTCAAAAAGATGTTAAATCACCACTAAGAAATGCTAAAATGCAAAAAAAGACCAAAGTTGCCACAAAAACACGGTTATTTACCAGAAAAAACCTTGAGTCGACTCCCTCAACCAAAATTTCCACAAAGATGCAAAATTACTACAAAAGCTACAATATCCCCTCAAAAAGATGTGAAACCACCATAAAGAAATGGAAAATCACCACAAAAATCTCAAAAAGACCCAAATTACCACAGATGTACTAAAATCACCACAAAAAGATGACAAAAAAGACCACAAAAAAGATGCTAAATACCCACAGAAAGACCAAAGTTACCACAAAAACACAATAAATCATTAGAAAAAAAGCCTGACTGGTCGACTGCCCCAACTAAAGTTACCACACAAAGACCAAAACTACCACAAAAAATGACTAATTTCACCACAAAGATGCAAAATTACCCCCAAAAGTTGCAATATCACCTCAAAAAGATGTGAAATCACCACTAAGAAATGGAAAAACAACACAAAGATTTACCTCAAATAGACCCAAATTACCACAAAAGGACTAAAATCATCACAAAGGAGCAATATTACCATAATATTACAATACAATAGATGCAAAATCAACAAAAAAGATCCCCAAGAAGATGCAATATCACCTCAAAAAGACGTGAAACCACCAGTAAGAAATGCTAAATCACCACAAAAAGACCAACGTTACCACAAAAACACCAGAAAAAAGCCCTGTTGGCCGACTGCCCCAACCAAAGTTACCACACAAAGACCAAAACTACCACAAAAAATGACTAATTTCACCACAAAGTCGCAAAATTATCCCCAAAAGCTGAAATATCACTTCAAAAAGATGTGAAATCACCACTAAGAAATGGAAAAACACCATTTAAAATGTGAAAATTACCACACAAAGACCAAAGTTACCACAAAAACACAATAAATCATTAGAAAAAAAGCCCTGTTGGCCGACTGCCCCAACCAAAGTTACCACACAAAGACCAAAACTACCACAAAAAATGATTAATTTCACCACAAAGACGCAAAATTACCCCCAAAAGTTGCAATACCACCTCAAGAAGATGTGAAATCACCACTAAAAAATGGAAAAAAGATAATTTAAAATCTCAAAATTACAACACAAATACAAAAGTTACCACAAAGACTCAACATTATCAGAACACCACATCAAAAAAATGTAAAATCACCACCAAGAAATGCAAATTCACCACTAAAATGACAAAAAAGATCAGTTAAAGATGCTAAATGATCAGCTGATTTGGTTCTATTTCCAGAAATCACATCATGGAAAACTGGTCTGCTACTACTCTGTTTATTCAACAATAATCAGGTTTAGAATGATTTAATATTGGTTTTTATATTGATCTATGATTCATTCAGGCTCATAAGAACACTTAGTCCATCTAAAGATAACCTGGACATGTTTTTCTTCCCAGCGACTGATCGATGGGCTGAAGAGTTGCTACGATTTCAGTCCATTAAGACTCTCTGGTGGAAAACAGCTCAAACGGTGGAACATCAAGGATGGAGGTGGTGGAAACACAAACAGGAATCCAGACGATAAAAGACGGCAGAAGACCAGAAATATAAAGATGTTGAAAATCTAAACATCAAGGACGGAGGTGGTGGAAATACAAACGAGGAGGACACACAGGTGGGAACAGCTGCCGTGGAGAAAAAAAATCAAGGATGAAGGTGGAGGAAACATGCAGGTGGAGAGGAAACACAGCGAGAGGCCTTGAACACGCTGCAGAGCTCCGCCCGGCTCAACGACGCCCATGAATAAAACATCACTCCCAAAGACTGGAGACAGGAACATGTAGGAGGCAGCTGCACTAGAAACGCTAAATCACCACAGAAAGTTACCAAGAAAAGACTTAAATTAACACAGAAATCACCACAAAAAGACTAAAATCACCACAAAGATGCAAAATTACCTCAAAAAGATATGAAATCAGCACCAAAAAATGCAAAATCCCAGTAGAAATCACAGGAAAAAGACTTAAATCACAACATAGACACAACATAACAATTAATAAATGAAATGTCACCCCAAAAAGATGTAAAATCATCATTAAGAAATTTAAAATCTTCACAAAAAGACCAAAATTACCAAAAAAGGACTAGAATTACCAATGTCTCAACATTACTATAAAAAGATGCAACACCATCTCAAAAAGATGTGAAATCACCATGAAAAAGCATAAAATCAACACAAAGATTTACCTCAAAAAGACCCAAATTACAACTTAAGGACTAAAATCACCACAAAGACTCAACACTACCATAAACAGCAGCAAAATCAATACAGAAAGATCCCCAAGAAGTTGAAATATCACCTCAAAAAGATGTGAAATCACCATTAAGAAATGCGAAATCATGAATTAAAATCTCAAAAGCACCACAAAAATCACCACAAAAAGACCAAAGTTACCAGAAAAACACAGTAAATCGCCAGAAAAAAGCCTGACTGATCGACTCCTCCAACCGAAGTTACCACACACAGACCAAAAAAACTACAAGAGCTGCAACATCACCTCAAAAAGATGTGAAATCACCACTAAGAAATGGAAAATCACCAGAGAAAGATGATTATAACCCCAAAAAGACACTAAATTCTGATAAAAAAAAAAACATGAAATCACCAGATTTACCAAAATTACCACAAAAAGACCCAAAGTTATGACAAAAGGACTAAAATCACCACAAAGATGCAAAATTAACATAAAAAGCTGCAACACCATCTCAAAAAGATGTGAAATCAACACTAGTAGATGCTAAATCACCAGTTAGAATCTCATAAGAAGACCCAAATTACCACAAAAGGACTAAAATCACCACAAAGACTCAACATTACCATAAATAAATGCAAAATCAATACAAAAGATCCCTAAGAAGTTGCAATATCACCTCAAAAAGACGATTTCACCTTTAAGAAATGCTAAATCACCACTTAGAATCTCAAAATCACCATAAAAAAGACCCACATTAACACAAATTTACTAAAATCCCCACAAAAAAACCAAAGTTACCATGAAAACATAGTAAATCACCAGAAAAAAACTTGACTGGTCGACTCCCCCTACCAAAGTTATCACAAAAAATGACTAATTTCACCACAAAGATGCAAAATTACCTGCAAAAGTTGCAATATCACCTCAAACAGATGCGAAACCACCGTTAAGAAATGGAAAATAACCACTTAGAATCTCAAAATGACCACAAAAAAGACCAAAGTTACCATGAAAACACAGTAAATCACCAGAAAGAAGCCCAACTGGTCGACTTACCCAACCAAAGTTACCAAAAAAAGACTAATTTCACCACAAAGATGCAAAATTACCCACAAAAGTTGCAATATCACCTCAAAAAGATGTGAAATAACCATTAAGAAATGGAAAATCACCACTTAGAATCTCAAAATCACTACAAAAAAGATAAAAGTTACCACAAAAAGACACTAAATTGCCAGACAGAAGGTTGAAATCAACACGAAATTTCCAAAGTCACCACAAAGATGCAAAATGACTATAAATAGATGCAAAATCAATACAGATAGATGTGAAATCACCACTAAGAAATTGAAAATCAGCACAAAACACCCAAATTACCACAAATTTACTAAAATCACCACAAAAAAAGATGTGAAATCCCCACAAAAAGACCAAAGTTACCACAAAAAATGACTAATTTCACCACAAAGGCACAAAATTACACCCAAAAGTTGAAATATCACCTCAAAAAGATGTGAAATCACCACTAAGAAATGGAAAAAGACCACTGAGAATCTCAAAACCATAGCAAAAAAAATTACCACAAAAGAACCTAAGTCACCAGGAAGAAGCTTGAAATCAACACAAAATTACCGTAGTCACCAGAAAAGGGACTACAATCACAACAGAGATGCAGAATTCTGATAAATAAATGCAAAATAAGTACAGAAAAATGTTAAATCACCACAAAAAGATGCAAAATTACCTCAAAAAGACACAAAAACACCAGAAAAAAATGTAAAATAACCACAAAAGCACCCAAATGACCAGAAAAAGACACTAAATCACCACAAAGATGCAAAATAATCATCAATAGAAGCAAAATCATCACAAAAAGACATAAAATCAGCAGCTAACAGTTCGCCTGAGCGAGTCCCGTGAATAAAAGATGAGCTGTATATCTAGCTTCACCATTATTTAGCTCTGTTTGTGTTTCTATCTGTGTTTTTAGGACTGATTTCTGTTTAACTGTAGCATCAGTGTGCGTTTCTGTGTTTTTATGACTTATTGTGCTTTAAGTGCAGCTCAGAGAGCAGCGGCTTCATTAAACCTCGGTTCTGTAACCGGGTCAGAACAGCAGAACCGAGCCGGACTCGGAGCCCATTACTGCCATCAATCAGCGGCTCACCAGGACGGACACGAGGCTTCAGACAGATTTAAGAGCCGCCGCCGGGAGATTCATCGCCGCCGTCAGACAGTGAACAGAAAAAAAAGTCTGGAATCAATGTGACGGCTGCTGCTGGACTTTCTGCAGAGGAACTGTGAGGTCTGGTTTCATTATCGGACCAGAAAACCACCAGTTAGTGGGAATTTACTGGAAACCTGGACATGTAAACTGTAGTTTATCTAATATTTACGAAGAAATGTGACGTTTACTCTTCAGAATAAACGCAACTGTTCTTTCCATACTGTTTTTTCAGGGGATGCTGTTTTTTTTGTGATATTTTCTGTTTTCATCAAGTGTTTTCCTCAGAAAAAATGAAGGTCTATAGTGAACCAAAGAAGATCCTGGTGGAGGGAAACCATACTAACTCTGATCACGCCTTTAATCAGCCAAATAACAGAAAGAATCAAGATATTTTTAGCTCCACGATGACACCAAAAGACAAGAAACCTATAAAAATTTGTAAAATATGACCAAAAACTGACTAAAATGACTAAAATGAGATACAAATGGCCAAAAAAAGACAAAACATAAAAAATATCAGCCAAAAAAAAAAAAAAAATCAAAAACAGACACAAATGACTAAAACTAGACAAAGATAAAAAAAAAAAAAAAAAATTGGGTAAAATATGACCAGAGATAAACACAGTAAAAATGAGAAACAAATGACCAAAACAACAAACAAATAAATAGATACGTTTGCAAAATATGACCAAAAACAGACAATACAGAGCAAAATGGGGCAAAATGGCCAAAACAAGACAAAAAACAAAAAAGGCAGAAAATAATCAAAAAAGACAATGGAAAGGACCAAAACCAGACAAAAAGCAATCAAAAACTGGGCAAAATATGACCAAAATGAGACACAAATGACCAAAAAAAAAAGAAAAGAAAAATAGACAAAAACTGATTAAAAAAGACTCAATTCTATCCCTAAGGGACAAAAATGACCAAAACTAGAAAAACACTGGACAAAATATGACCCAAAACAGACAAAAATAGCCAAAATAAAACACAAACAACCAAAACAAGACAGAAATCAACAAAAAAAGCAACAAAAAAAAATGACAAACAAAGACCACTAAAGATGGACAAAATGAACAAAATGGGACACAAATGACCAAAACAAGAAAATGTTTAAAAAAAAAAAAAAAAAAAGGCAAAAATGATCTCATACTTACAAAATATGACACTTGCGGACACTTGGAACATTGTTGATTTCAGGTTTTTGCAAAACAAATAAGTGATAAAATTCAACTTTCTCAGAGATTTCCGAGTTCTCTATTTTTTGGTGGATAAACCTAAAGGTCAGAGCAACCCAACGACCACCAACAGCTCAGAACCAACACAGTGAATCAGAGGTTTCATGGCTCCTCGCTGGCCTCAGAACAGCAGACGGGGGGCCTTAAAATGACTCATATTTCATCGTTCATCAGTATTCTGAGCTCTCTTTCAACACTCCTGGGTGGAAGCGCCGAGTCGGAAACCTGCAGAGCTTAAAATGAAAGATTTGAGGCAGATTTCCTGACAGGTGATAAGCGAGGGCAGGTGCTCTGTTAAATACTGCTGCCGGTGTTAGAAAAAAACTTTAAAATGTTCCAAAAACTTATCAAGAGCCATCTAATCACCTCATTTAACAAATCCGAGCGTGGAGATCACAACTGGTGAAACAGAAGGTCACAACAGAGCCGAGGGCCAGACGTTTGATGCTGAACTCGACTGACGTGATGAAAATAAAGAAACATGAGTTGACCGACCGGATGGAACTCCTGGATGGACGGAAAACGTTCCTTTCATTTATTGGAGCTACTGCTGTGTTTACAGATGTTCTCCCTGACAGAGTTCCTCATCGGGTAATAAAACCACCGAGCAGCTAATTAATAAACAGCTGAGCCACGACAAAGACAATCAGATGATTAATCAGCCGTTACATGATTGGTTAGCTTCCCAATCAACCAGCCTAACGACCAGATGACAAACTCATCGAGTTCATCAGTCAACATCATCAACCTCCCGACCTGAAACAACAACTAGAAAAGTTCTCTGCTTTTATTGATGTTTAAAACGAAATCATGGCTCCTCTGAAGGAGTTACCAGAAAGAGACTAGTGCGGGAGGCCACCAAGACACCTATGAGTCCTCTAGAAGAGTTACAAGAAAGAAAAACTAATGAGGAAGGCCACTAAGACACCTATGACTCTTCTGGAGAAGTTACAAGAATGAAAAACTAATAAAGTAGGCCACCAAGACACCTACGATTCCTATGAAGGACTTACACGAAAGAGACTAGTGAGGGAGGCCACCAAGACACCTATGACTCCTCTGAAGGAGTCAAATTAAGCTTCATGGTAAATACTACTCTGAAGCTGTAACTGAGATGTTTCTTTTAGTGGTGACATACAGTTTTCACGTCTTTCCAATAAAGCAACAACTGTCTCTATTTTCAGTTTAGGACAAACTGTTTTACCTTTTCTTCAACTTTTCTCTTCTCCGAGTCAAATAAGGTCAACAAACTTCAAGGCATCTTTATTTATCATCAGTTCCTTCGGGCGGATCGATAAAAACACTGTAAGGTTTCCATCCACATTCTGTAAAGACTAGACATCGACAACCATCGGACAAGCCAGCACAGATTCAGAACATCCCACTAAAGACCTTTAAGGGTAACTCCTGAACGCCTGAACGTCTACAAATAGTCCAGTCCCTACGAGGCACAAACATTCTGCTGACCCGGTGGATGTCCCACAGCAAAACACTTCCCCTCCCTGCATATCGATCCACAAAAACAATTCCTCCCACTGTCAGTCCTCTGAAACGCTGTGGACTAAAACTGATAATCCCCCCTGGTGGAGTTTTAAATTCTGAGGAGGAGCAGACAGATGGAAGTATTTACAGATCCTCTTCATAAAGCTGACTGATTAGCAGATTCAATATGAAGAAAAGATCCAGAGATAAAGTTAAATGTGGTGGAGGCAACTCTGAAGTTTCTGCTGACTGAGTATCCCATCGATTATTGCAGTGATTGATTGTATAAGGAATGTTTTTGCCTTACTAAAGAACAACAGTATGTGTAGAAACTAGAAAACAAGGCTTGTTTTTAATCCTTTGAACCATCAATAGTTTGGAAGACATGCTGTCTTTTTAAACTAACATCATTTATCAGCCACAAACTGTAAAAAGTTGAAAGAATCATCAAATTTTCAACTTTCCAACATGTGTGGAGTCCAATTCTGTTGAGAAAACAAACCAAATCCGAGCTTAAAATTGTGATATTTTATCTAAATGATTTTATTCTATATGTCTCGTTTAGGATTATGCAAAAACTATAACGCTTGCTCCAGATTCTGAAAAAAAAACCTAAAAATTCTGAGCCTCTATTACGATCAAAGCTAATGTTAACCACATTACTGCTGCAACTACTACTACAATCAAAGCTAATGTTTGCCATATTACTACTGCTACTACTACTACTACCATTAAAGCTAATGTTAGCCACATTACTACTACTACTATCATGAATGCCAACATTAACCACATTACCACTGCTACTATACTACTACTACTGCAACTATCATCAAAGCTAACATTAGCCACATTGCTACTGCTACTATCATCAAAGCTGACATTAGCTACATTACTACTGCTACTATCATCAAAGCTAACATTAGCCACATTACTACTGCTACTATCATCAAAGCTAACATTAGCCACATTACTACTGCTATTAGCATCAAAACTAATGTTAGCCACATCACTGGTGCGAGTACCATCAAAGCTAATGTTAGCCACATTACAACTGCTACTACCATGAAAGCTAAAGTTAACTATATTACTACTGCTACTACCATGAAAGTTAACATTAGCCACATTACTATTGTTACTACTACTACCATAAAAGCTATTGTTAGCCACATGATTACTGCTACTACCATGGAAGCTAATGTTAATCACATCCCTACAGCTGCTACCATCAAAGCTAACATTAGCCACATTACTACTGTCACTGCTATGACTGCTACTACTACTACTACCACTAAAGCTAATGTTAGCCACATTACTTCTACTACTGCTACTATCATGAATGTTCCCATTAGACACATTACTACTGCTATTAGCATCAAAGCCAATGTTAGCCACATTACTACTACTGCTACTATCATGAACGCTAACATTAATCACATTACTACTACTACTACTATCATGAATGCTAACATTAACCACATTACTACTGCTAGTATACTACTACTGTTTCTATCGTCAAAGCTACCATTTGCCACTACTACTACTACTACTGCTATTAGCATCAAAGCTAACATTAGCCACATTACTACTGCTACTATTATTAAAGCTAACATTAGCCAAATTACTACTGCTGATACTACTACTACTATTAAAGCTAATGTCAGCCATATTACTATTTCTACTGCTGTTAAAGCTAATTTTAACCACATTTCTACTGCTGCTACTACCATGAAAGCTAACATTAGCCATATTATCGCTGCTACTGCTACTACTATTAAAGCTAACATTAGCCCCATTTACTATTGCTACTACTACTATTAAAGCTAATTTTACCCACATTACTACTACTGCTACTACCATAGACGCTAACGTTAGTTACATTACTACTGCTACTACTATTAAAACAAATTTTAGCCAGATTACTACTGCTACTACTATTAAAACTAATTTTAGCCACATTACTACTGCTACTACTATTAAAGCTAATGTCAGCCACATTACTATTTCTACTGCTATTAAAGCTAATTTTAACCACATTTCTACTACTGCTTACTACCATCAATCCTAAAACAACATGTTTCCGTCTGCTTTTATTGTTTTCTCATTATAGATGCGACTTTTCCACCTTGGCCTGATGGCCTGACCGAACGGCTCATTAACCAAACAACTGACCAACAGAACCAACGGACCATCTGCTCGGCTGGTATTTCAGAATGGGATCTGGCTTGTTGTGTGAGCGTAGGAGCGCCGTTGGATCTGTTTATTTACTGTGGGTGTTAGCAGACTCCGAGCTTCCAGCAGCTCCAGCGACAACACTGTATAAATCTGCTTTAAATGCAGCAGAGATGACTCATCATCAGTGTGTGCGTCGCCTGCAGCAGCAGCACCGTCGCAGCTCGCCTAACCCCCCTGCATGTGTGTTGGCAGGTTGGGGGCAGAGGGAGATGAATTGCACCCCGTGCCAGGGAGAATTGTTTAATAAACATTTTTATTAGCTGCCTTCGGTGTGAGCCTGAACGCAGCGCCGTCAGCAGCTAAACCCCGCCGTGTCACCGAACGTCGCCGGCCAAAGGCTCGAGTAACTCGACTTCACCCACTTCAAAGACCCAATAATGCACGGGACTTAGGTGAGCAACGGGGCCGCATTGTGGGGAAATAACTGCAATGAAACTGTGTAGAAAATACAGATTTCCAGCGTGTTCGGGCGCTGCAGGACTGACTTCTGAGAGCGTCGCTGATGAAACCGTTCATCACAACAAAGTGTGAAGCTGTGAGCTGAAGAATTGGCTCTGAAAATGACTTCTGTCGGAAGAAAACTAGACTACAAACAGCATATAACACATCCTTGGGCCATTTCCCTTTGTTTGCTTTTCAACATTGAGTCATGGTGAATTCAATTTGGCCTTTTTGACAAGAATTTACAAAAGAAAAAGACTCATTCATGACAAAATGAAAGCAGATTTCTTAAACATCTTTCTGCAGATGATGAGCAGAAACTGAAATGTGGCTTGAAACTCATCCAAATTCACACTAATGATGCAAATCTAGTTTAAAATGACAAATTTCTAGATCTTTTCAGATAGTTTCAAGTAAGTCTGGACTGTTTTTAAGTTATTTTGAACAATTCTTGACTAGACATTTTTTTGTTATTTTGGACTAGTGAGGGAGGCCACCAAGACAACTATGATTCTTCTGAAGGAGTTGCAAGAAAGAGGCGAGTGAGGGAGGCCACCAAGACACCTATGACTCCTCTGAAGGAGTTGCAAGAAAGAGGCGAGTGAGGGAGGCCACCAAGACACCTATGACTCCTCTGAAGGAGTTGCAAGAAAGAGGCGAGTGAGGGAGGCCACCAAGACACCTATGACTCCCCATACAAGCTTCAGATTTTGCATACAACAACTGTTCTTCACCAGTCAAAGCTTTATGGAGACAAAGAGAAAGACTCTACTGGAAAAAGCTGAAATTAAATCTGGACTAGAGATCACCAGAAGACGTGGAGACTCTGAAGTCAAGTGGAATAAGGGTCTTTGGTCTGAGGAGTTCAGAATGGAACTTTATGGCCATCAGACTAGATGGAATGTTTGTCGGATATAATCATGAACACATCATCCCACCATAAAGCACGGTGGTGGCAGCATCATGATGTGAAGCATGGTAATGGCAGCATCAAAGTTCAGTTCACTCCTGATCCCTGTGGAACCTGAGAGCTTAGAAGTTCATCAAGAAGAATGAGGTAAACTTTCAGTGTCCAGATGTTCAGACTGATGGAGACCAACAGACGATCAATGATGGAACTTCAGCCAAAGGTTCTTCTCCTAAATCCTGACTGGAAGGAGGAGAACACTGATGGAATCACTGATTTTACATTTTATATTGAATTAACTGACAACACTTTGTAGAAGCTTCTTTTCATTTTGACATGAAAGAGTTGTTTTTTTATGGAAATTCTTGTCAAAAAGCCAAAAAGCCAAATTAAATTGACCACCATTCAATGTTGTAAAGAAAAAAAGGGGGAAACTTCCAGAGGTTGATATTTTTGTTGGCTCTGTACGTACGGGGTTGTTGTTGGAGTTCCAGGCGTCCTGCCAGTCAGCCACTTAGCGCCGCGGTCTGTTGGACGACACCACGACAAAGTTTCACCTCTTCGTCCTCTTTTATTTAGATCTATGACTGTGTTTGCTTGTTTCTGGCTTCTCTGAAAGACCAGACACTCCAGAGCCATGTAATGACCAGGTTTACCATTTCAGTTTGATGTTGGGATGAGGATCAGCATTTAAACTCACTGACTGTGGGGAGATAAGGGACCATCAATGGGTTTACTACTGCTACTACTACCATCAAAGCTGTTGTTAGCCACATTTTTACTGCGACTGCCATTAAAGCTAAAATTAGCCATATTAGTACTGCTATTACCATCAACGCTAAAGTTAGCCACATTACTACAGCTACTGCACCTTCTACTATCATGAATGCCAACGTTAACCATATTACCACTGCTACTACCATCAAAGTTAAGATTAGCCTCATTACTACTGCCACTGCTACTACTACCATCAAAGGTAATGCTAGCCACATTACTACTGCTACGGCTATTACCATCACAGCTAATGTTAGCCACATTATCAGTGCTACTACTAGTACTAATACTGCTATGACCATCAAAGCTAACATTAGTCACACTACTGCAGCTACTATCAAAGATTTTGTTAACCACATTACTACTGCTACTATTACTATCATAAAAGCTAATGTTAGCCACATTAATATTGCTACTACCACAGAAGCTAATGTTAGCCATATTACTACTGCTGCTACCATCAAAGCTAATCTTAGATATATCACTACTGCTACTGCCATGGAAGCTAAAGTTAGCCACATTACTACTGCCACTGCTACCACTTCTGTTACTATTACTGCCAGCAAAGCTAAAATTTGTCACATTATCCCTGCTACTACTATCATCAAAGCTGATGCTAGCCACATTAGCCACACAACATGCTAACATTAAGGACATTTCCATCAATAATACCAGTAATCTGCTGGGTATCAGTTCCTCAGATGTTGCAATACGTGAAGACTGTTGTGTTAACTCTTTAGCCAACAGTAAGACGTCTGTCATGATACTTAAAAGGCTACAAAGACAAGTTTTTGGTGTAAATATATAAAATTTTAGCATCAGAACTGATGTGTTTTACCACAATGCAGCCATAATATTTAGTTATCAGCTTTAAAAGCATGTTTGTGTCAATATTCAGCTTATTTAGATTGAAACCAACAACATTCCTGGCTGTGTTTGGTAGAAAATGATCATGTCAGTGAAACTCTAGTAGCTTCGTTAGCCTGCTGACAGATTTACCGCCGTTGCCCTCCAGCCCGCCCCAGACCGCCGTTATCATGCGGTGGCCATATTGACATGCGCAGCGTCACTTCAGCCAGTTTGAAAACCCTCCGAGCCGATCGGCCTCCACTCAGGAAACACAAATAATCGTTAATTAAGAGTGAGAGCGGCTTGTTTGTGAAGGGATAGCAGACGGGTCGTAAAGCAGTTAAAGGTCAGCTCCGTAAAATATCCCCCAAATCCAACCGATTTCATTTAAATAAGTCATTTTTCCTCCCAGATAGCGGCGTCCTCCGTGTCATGTTTAATTAAGTGTTGTGGGGCGGCTTTCAGACAGAATATTGAAACGGTGAGGCCTTTTATTAATGAGTTCTCTGAATTGGGAGGAAACCTGCTGCTATTTATGCAGCAGTGCTTAAATCTTCCAGAATACAGTGTTTTCCTGGCTGTCACTCACACACAAAAAACACCAAACTAATCAAAGCTTTAAACCACTGATAAATCTATTTATAGTTCATCTCTGCAAAATTTCTTTAATTTGAGAATCTGCAATAACTTTTGATAATATATTTATCAGAAATTTATGATTTTCCACTCAGAACTCACCAAAGAGCCTAAAATTGTCATCTACACTTTAATTCTGTTCACAGCCCAACATGAGTAATAACATTTCCACATACAAGGCTCTAAAACTGTGAGCTATTTTAAATTTTGGGGGGCTAAATGATTGAAAACGGTGATAGAAAACGCACCAAAATGGAAATATAATACAGAAAAACAACAGTTCCACACACAGGAACCAAACTCTGCTTGATTTATAGGATAAAGTTCGAAACGCAGCAAATGATTAAAGTCAACACAGTTTTCTTTTAAAAATCAGGCTCAATATAAGGCTACTAAGGTAATAAAGCTTCAAATAACAGCCAGACGACTGCAGGGAAACTTGTGACAAGGTTGCATTAAAATAAATGAGTTTTTCTTCATTGTCAGTTCATTTTATACTGCAATCGAAAGTCTTGCACCTCTATAGAAACAGAACAGAACTCATAAATGTCTTATGTGCAGCAGTTAGAATGCAATAATATATGAATACATTTGTAAAAAGTTGACTTTTTTATTGTTTATTTTACAAAAAATGGAAAAAATTTGGAATCAACACGTCCACATGTTACCAACACTGGAAAAAAAAATAGAGGCTCCACAGACTACAGATATTTAACTATTTACAATCATAAAACCTCTATAAAGACATCGTCATGATATGAAGCATGGTGGTGGCAGCATCATGATGTGAAGCATGGTGGTGGCAGCATCATGATGTGAAGCATGGTGGTGGCAGCATCATGGTGTGAAGCATGGTGGTGGCAGCATCATGATGTGAAGCATGGTGGTGGCAGCATCATGATGTGAAGCATGGTGGTGGCAGCATCATGATGTGAAGCATGGTGGTGGCAGCATCATGATGTGAAGCATGGTGGTGGCAGCATCATGATGTGAAGCATGGTGGTGGCAGCATCATGATGTGAAGCATGGTGGTGGCAGCATCATGATGTGAAGCATGGTGGTGGCAGCATCATGATGTGAAGCATGGTGGTGGCAGCATCATGATGTGAAGCATGGTGGTGGCAGCATCATGATGTGAAGCATGGTGGTGGCAGCATCATGATGTGAAGCATGGTGGTGGCAGCATCATGATGTGAAGCATGGTGGTGGCAGCATCATGATGTGAAGCATGGTGGTGGCAGCATCATGATGTGAAGCATGGTGGTGGCAGCATCATGATGTGAAGCATGGTGGTGGCAGCATCATGATGTGAAGCATGGTGGTGGCAGCATCATGATGTGAAGCATGGTGGTGGCAGTATATTAGCATCTAAAAATGTTCAAAACTATTTGAAACTCAACTAAAGTCACAAAAATGTCCAAAATAAACCAATTTTCCTGTTTATGTTACGCTTCTATGTACTTTCAGTCCTGAATATATAGAGAAACTTTGACTACATATGTAAATAAAGATGCAAACAAGCTAAAACTACACGTTATTTCAGATTAGAGCTTCTTCCATCAGTGGCTTTATTGGTCTTCATGGTCCCAGCTGAGCCTCATCACAAAATAAATAGTAAATAAACTACGAGTCCCGCGAGTCCTAATATCGTCTAATAAATGCATTCGGATAATATCTGGAGACCACATTAAGATGAAACTGCTCAGATTTAACTCGGTTAGAGCATCTCTGCTGATCTCTGTTAGTCCAGGAGAACTTCATGTTCTGAGGAACGTCTTCATGATGCAGAAACCAGTGAACTGGATGAAGGAACTCAATCAATCAGTACAGAAACTATTCAAAAACAGATGCAGGAAAAAACAGTTCATTAATGAAATTGATGAACATTGATTAAACCTCTAATTGGTTTTCTGCTCGCAGGTATAATTAAGTTTTTAAATGGATGTTGTGTTTGTTAAACATCTCCATTATAAATCTAAAAATAAAGCGCCTTTTTCTCTGTTTTCTTGTACACTTTATTTCTTCCATTCTTTCATTTTTCTCATATTTTGCCTTCTCAGTCAATTAGTCCTAATTATTCCATCTTCAGTACTTAAAAAATCATTTTGTTTTAAGTTTTCATTCCAAGTTTGATTTAATTTTCCTCTCTTCTTCTTTGAGTTATATTTGCATCTTAAACGGTGATGACTTCTGGCTATATTTCTGTCTGTTTTGAGCCTCCAGTGTGAAAAGTTTTGCTATTAGAAGCTGTACAGAGAGAATCATCAGATTCCCAACTTCCAGATGTCCTTGAACTAATTGTGTAAAGCACAGTTTCATCAGAAAATAAACCAAATCTGAGCTTGAAATCATGATAGTTCATCAAAATCACTTTGTTCTACATGTGTCATTCAAAAGTTCTGCGACTAAAATTTAGAGAGTTTTCAAGCTGAACTGCAGGCAGTGTTTCTACAGAGAGACTGAGAGGAAAGCCAAAGCTACTGGATGAATCATTTATAGGCAGCATGGCTCAGAAACAGTGAACAGAGGAGCAAATTGTTGGACGATACATTCAGCATGGTGATGTTGATGAAACGGCCTAAAATGGCTTCAAAAACGGTCCAACATGGCTCAGATTTCTCCAGAATATTTGAAAAATGGTCTTGAATGCCTGAAAAAAATTATCCAAAACGACTCAAAGTTTGTCCAAAGCGATTTAAACTTGTTGAAATAATTGAAGAACTGTCCCAAATTACTCAAAATTTGTTAAACATGACAGAAACCTGGAGACTTGTTCAAAATGACAGAGAAAATTGGTCAAAAATGACTCAAATTTCATGAGAGGAAAATCAAAGCTACTGGATGAATAAAATAAATGCAGCATGGTTTAGAAACAGTGAACGGAGGTGCTAGTAGTTGGAGATCCATTCAGCATGGTGAAACATCTTTCTGCTGATGATGAGCAGAGTAGAGAGAAAAAGTCTGGAAACATGGCATGAAACAACATGAACGAGACAGAAAAAGACCTCAGACAAGAAAACTAAGTGACAAAAGAAGGAAAAATAAGATGCAAACCAACACAAATGAGACAAAAGTGTCCCAAACAAACATGAAAAATACCAAAGAAAGCAACAAAAATGAGACACAAGCTGTTGGATATACATTCAGCATGGTGAAACATCTTTCTACTGCTGATGTAAGAAGTCTGTGGAGGTTGGAGACATGGAAATAGTTCAATATCTACAGTATATTGAGCCTCCTTTTTCTTCTAGTATTGGTGGCTCCTGTGGATATTTAGAAAAAAATGTTGGACATGTGTATATAAAGTTTCATAAAATGGATGCAAAAGTGTAAAAAAGACTTCTAAAATGACCAAAACATGAGTCAAAACAGCCACGTTTGACACTTAAAGCACCAAAATGTGACGCAAAATGACCACAAAAATAACACAAAACAACCAAAATGTGACAGTTTTGAGGATTCCAGTTGTTTTTCCTTAATTTTGCAGAATAAATACCCAAAGAAATACAATTTTTTAATGATTTATGACTTGTTGAAGTGCAGGAATTCATATTGCGGTTTAAAAAGAGTGCAGAAATATGCAGATGACATGTTTCCCTCAAAGCAACACTCTTATACAACTCTGGTTGTATAAGAGTGTAATGTTGTTTGTAGATCTGTGGATGTTGATGCACCTGGACTGTTTTTAACATCGATCCAACGCTCTGAGCTCTGTGTGACTACAAAACACCTCTGAGTTTTATTTATAAAACCCCAAAAACCACTAACTTTCCATCCTCAGCGTCCAGAAGAACAACCTGCTGATGGACGTTTCCAGCGTCTTTCTGCTCAGAACTCTGCAGTCATCAGTGATTCACCGTCATCCAGAAAGGAGAATGTCTGTCGCAGTAATTTGGTTTTCTAATCTGATAATTCTTCTCGTTCATCTAAACCAGGGGTGTCCAACATGCAGCCCGCGGTCCAAAACCGGCCCTCCAGAGGGTCCAATCGGGTCCTCAGAGTGAAAAAATTCCAGAGAAGACATTAACTGCAGATGGTAAATTTTTTAAAACCATAAATTTAAATAATCTCTAGATCATGACAAGTGGTAAAATGCGTAAAAAAAAATACGTTAAAAAAAGTAAAATACGAGGTAGTTCATTGTTCTTTTGTCATTTTGTATCTCATTTTCGTAATATTTTGTCTTGTTTTTGTTGATTTTTTCTTTTTTTTTGTCTGACTTGTCGTTTTGTTTCTCCTTTTGTAATGACCAGTTTTTCCAAAGTATATTAACATTTTTGTTGCTTTTACTTTGAAAAATGTTTAAAATCGTCTATTAAAAAAGTAAAATTCCTTAAAATACAACCTGAACTAGAATATATTCTCCAAAAATTTCATTGGAAGTTGATATAAATTATAATGAAGTGCGTCTTTCCTTCCCATCCCACTCTAAAGTCCTTGTGAAGAGTTTTCTATCTCGGTTTCCTTCTTTTCCATCCCAGCCGGATAACTTCAGGGTTTGTTTTCCTCCTTGTTCGTCGAGTGAAGAACTTCAGCAGAGATAAGATAACCGCCGTAAACAGAACACAGTTCCTCTCGTGTTTTTGTTCTTCTGTTCGCTGAGCCGAGTCGACTGTTTTTGTTTCGCTCGGCTTCCTGATGAAGTTTCCTCCACTGAAGATTTGAAAAAGTTTCCTTCTCCGAGGCTTCAAGCCCGGTTTGTTTCTGTTCAGTTTTAGTCCAGGGGTGTCAAACTGATTCTAGTTCAGGTTCCACATTCAGTCCAGTCTGATCTCCAGTGGACCGGACCAGTAAAACCACAGCAGAATAACCTATAAGTGACCACAACTCCTAATGGTTCCGTTGGTTGAGTGCAACAGTGTTCACATTTCCACATTACAACTTCCAGATCACAGTGTCGACAAAGGAACACAACATTTAGTCATCTGGAACTGAATTATAGAGGATTTACTGATCAAAACCACAAAACCACAAAAGTCAGACAAAAAAAGACGAAAAACAACAAAAACAAGACAAAATATTACGAACATGAGACAAAATGACAAAAACGAGACAGAAAAATGACAAAAAAATGAGACAAACGACACAAAACAAAAAGAGACAAAGCAACGAAATATGGACAAACAGCACAAGTGAGACAAAAAAAACACAAAACGACAAAAACAATGCACAAAACAATGAATAAAGCAAAACACGAAATGACAAAAATGAGAGAAAAAACACAAACGAGACAAAAACGAGAAACAAAATGACAAAAACGAGAAACAAAACAACAAAAATGAGAAACAAAATGACAAAAACGAGAAGCAAAATGACAAAAACGAGAAACAAACGGACAAAAACAAGAAACAAAACAACAATAATGAGGAACAAAATGAAAGAAACAGGAAACAAACAACAAAAATGAGACAAAATTTCAAAAAATGAGACAAATGACAAAAAACTAAACAAAAAAGACAAAAAAATTAAGTAAAAAGTTATAAAGCGACTAAAAATGGAAACAAACGACAAAAGAGAGACAATAATTACACAAATGAGAAACAAACTGACAAAACAATTAGACAAAAAAGTTACAAAAGTGACAAAAAAATAGACAAAAAATGCAAGCGAAACAAAAAGAAACACAAAATGACAAAGACATGAATCAAATGACAAAAGTCAGAGAAAAAAGAGAAAAAGTTAGAAATTGACAAAAATGAGAAGCAAAACGATAAAAAACATGACACAAACAACAAAAGTCGGACAAAAAGAACAAGACAAAATATTACAAAACCACAAAATCAAGAAACAAAATGACCAAAAAGAAACAAAAAAATAGACAAAAAACACAAGCGAGACAAAAATGAAACCCAAAACAACAAAAACAAGACTAAATGACAAAAATGAAACACAGAACGACAAAAGAACAATGAACAATCTAGTATTTTACTTTATGATCTAAACAACTTGTCAAGGTCCAGAAATTATTTTAAATTTATATTTTCACTAATTTACAATCTGCAGTTAATGTCTTCTCTGGAATTTTTACACTTTGAGGGCCGGATTGGACCCTCTGGAGGACCGCTTTTGGCCCACAGGCCTCATGTTGGACACTCCTGCTCTACACCTATCTGAAGCAGCATCACCTGATTGGTCCAGAACAGTAGAAAACAGTCATGACAGGAAATCCAGAAAACCAAAATCACCACGGTAACAGAATCTGAAGTGCTGGAGGTCGGAGGAGCAGCGGATTCTGGCCTCCTTCCAGCTCCTAAACTGATCTCACAGCTGCTAAATCAGCGTTTATTAATCACCAAGCGTTAATACTTGGACGATTTTCAAAGCTCCGTCCCTGAATCTGGCTTTGAAAAAGAGTCGGCCCCTGGAGGAATCAGCTCCATCCTGGAGAGAAACTAAAAATGTGAACGTGCAGCTCAAACGTCAGGATTTCACTAAACGCCCGACTCGTCCTCACAGGTTTTCAGAGAAAGAAAAGAGGCGACGGACGCAGAGTTTAGTTCAGATGTTCAGCAGAAAAACTGCTGAGACGCAGATTTAACCACATAGTGACTTTTCTGGTTTGTTCCACGCTGGAAGCTCAGGTTTTTGTAGCGGTGTTTACAACTTTAGTGGGGATTTCACAACTTTTTGTGATGATTTTATGTGTTTTTGTTATGACTTTCCATCTTTTCCTGGTGGGTTTGTGTGTTTTTGTGGTAGTTTCATGTGATTTTTTTTGGTGGTATTTGCATCTTTTTGTCTTATTGTGATGATTTTGCATCTTTTGGGATTATTTAACATATATTTGTGATGATTTTGTGTGTCTTTGTCCTGACTTTCCATTTTTTCATGGTGGGTTTGTGCATTTTTGAGAGAATTTTACATTTTTTGTAGTGATTTTTACATGTTTTTGTCATAATGTTGTTATGATTATTCATGTTTTCACGGTGGTTTTGAACATTTTTGTGGAGATTCCATGACTTTTGCATGTTTTAATGATTATTTTGTGTCTGTTTTGATGGTTTTGCGTGTTTTCATGGTGGGTTTTTGTGTTTTTGTGGTCATTTTCTGACTTTATAAAGTGTAGAAATTCCAGAGAAGACATTGCAGAAGACTGCAGATTGTAAATTAGTAAAACTATAAATTTAAAATAATTTCTAGACCATGATAAGTTGTTTTGATAACAAAGTAAAATACTAGATTGTTGATTGTTCTTTTGTCGTTTTCTGTCTTGTTTTTGTCATTTTGTCTTGTTTTTGTTGTTTTTTGTCTTTTTTATCTGACTTTTGTCATTTGTCTCGTGCTTTTGTCGTTTCTCGTAACTTTTTTCTAATTTTTTGTCTGTTTTGTTTCATGTTTTACTTCTTGGTTGTTTTGTTTCTCGGGTTTGTCATTTTTTGTCTCGTTTGTCCATTTTTTGGTTGTTTTGTAACATTTTTTTAAAAAATTGTCTCTTTTTTGATTTGTTTCGAGTCGTTTGTCAAAATTTTGTCGCTTTGCTTCTCGTTCTTGGAAAATTTTGTCTTGTATTTGTTGTTTTTTGTATTTTTTTTGGTTGACTGTCTCATGTTTTTTGTTTTGTTTTGTGTTTCCTTTTTGTACCACTTCAGTTTTTTGTCTTATTTTTGTCATTTTGTGTTTCACTTTATTCGTGGTTCTGTGTGTATTTTTTGTCATTTTGTGTCTCGGTTTTCTAATATTTTGTCTTGTTTTTTGTCATTTTTTTCTCGTTTGTATATTTTTTGTCACTTTCGAATTTTTTTGTGTTGTTTTGTGTCTCATTTTCTGTCGTTTCTGTAATATTTTGTTGTGTTTTTGCTTTTTCGTCATTTTGTGTTTCCTTTTTTGTCTCGCTTGTGTTTTTTGTCTTATTTTTGTCATACTCGTTTTATGCATCAGTTTTGCAGGTTTTTTTGTCTTTTTGTCTCTTGCTTTTGTCATTTTTTATCTGGTTTGTCCATTTTTTGTGGTTATTTACAGGTTTTTATGCTGTGATTTTACTGAATCTAACTGGGCTGAAGGTTAAACTAGAATCAGTTTGACCCTCTGGTCTAAAGGAACACTAGAACTACCTTCAGAAGCTCCTGACTGCACATTTAGATAAACCCTGCTGTTAGCGCTGCAGCTAACTGGCCTCCTAACAAACATCAGCAGTAACAACCCTCCATCAGAAGATTCAGGCTCCAGGTACATCTGGTTCTCTTCAGTTCTTTTAGAAAAAGAGAACAAAAGAAAACACATTTTGACTCATTTACTTCCATAATAATAATAATAATAATGATGATGATGATGATGGAAATGGGAGGTTTGGTAATGAGATCCAGCTACAAGAGGACAATGTTTTTTTTGAATGAAAACATTCATCGGATCAGGAGAAGCTTGATTAGATACGATCCTGAAGGAGAAGCAGCCTGAGGACGGACTAATAAAAGCAGATTAATAAAGAAAATAGAGCAGCTAAAGGTCGCTGGACTCTCTCGGCTTAAAGAGACGATTATTAAAGGTAGAGGTGAACGAATGACGCTGCTTCAGATCCTGTTTGTGTCCGTGAACCGTCTGAACTCTGAGAAGCAGCAGGATAAAGACGAACACAAGCCTTCACTGTTTACACTTTAGCAGCCTCCCATCATCTGTAGAAAGATGTTTCACCATGCTGCATGGATCTCTAACAACTTGGGTCTCATTTTTGTTCTTTTTCTGTGGCATTTCTTGTTTGTTTTTTTTGTCTTTTGGGGACAGTTTCGTCTCTTTTTTGTCATGAATGTGTCTCGTTTCCCTCAGTTTGTGTCTCGTATTTCTTCTTTTAGGTAATTTTTTTGTCTCATTTGTCTCGTTTTGCGTCGTTTTGTCTCCACATACTGTAGATATTTAACTATTTCCATGTTTCCTCTCTACTCTGCTCTTCATCTGTAGAAAGATGTTTCACCATGCTGAATGTATCTCCAACAACTTGTTCCTCTGTTCACTGTTTCTGAGCCATGCTACACTTCACTCTCAGTCTAATTGTTCAGAATAACTCAAAAATAGTCCAAAATGTCTAAACATTTGTCTAAAAATAACTTAAAATTTGTCCAAAGTAATATAAAATCATCCCAATTCACTCAAAGTTTGTCTAAAATAACAAAAAAATGTTTGAAATGACTCAAAACCTATTCAAATCTACTTATGAATCATCCAAAATACCTCAGAAACTGTCCAAAATGACTAAAACCCCGCCTAAAATAACCTAAAACTTGTCCAAAGTAAAAGAAAATTGTCCAAAACTGATAAAAATTTTGTCTCAGATTTTAAAGAATCCAACGGTCCTCAAACTGTTCATCTGTGACGAGTTGTTTTATCGGAAAAATCTCTCATTTAGAAATTCACTAAAAATCGGTCAGTTACATGAATCAGATTCTGTCAAAAACAAAAAAAAATTCTGAAATTTGTGGTACAACTGCGAAGCCATGATTGACTCAACTGTGACCAACAGACATATGATTAAAATTCTTTTAGGGTGAAGTGCAGGCAGTGTATGTGGATTTTCATTTCTTTTTGGGATACATACTTCACAAAATTCAATCTACACAGAGTTCAGAGGATTAAGATGCCAAAAATGCAGAATATGTGACCAAACACATTAGTTTAACACTTGTTTTTTCTTGTAGTTTGGATATTTTAAGCGAAAGTTTGTGCAAATCTCTACAACGTAGGTGGAGAGCGTCAAAGTTAGCATCACCATGTAATCAGTAAAGTTTATTTTTCAGTGAAAAATTAGCCCAAAGTGAGGAAAAATGAGACAAGAGTAAATAAACAGTTTCTTGGAGTTCAGAGGGTTAAATCCAACTACACAGTTGAAATGGAAACACAACAACAGACTTTTCTGACTCTAAATTTGCTTCATTTGTTCGTGACCATCGAACAAAAACATCTGTTCAGCTGAAAATAAAAACTCAGCGATTCTCCACTTTTGGGGGTCTTAAAGAAGACGAGCTCCTGCATTGATTTCACATCATTAAAGTGGCTTGAAATTGTGGAAATTATTGTGAGAATGTTGATTTAAACCGACGATTTTGTCTCCATATCAGCAGGGGAGTATTTTTTAAAAACACCACGTTTAATTTCAAAATGCGGAGGGTTTAAGGGATAAAAACCACATTCTGGTCCAACATAACGCCGTCTGGAACTCGGAGTGCTTCCATTCAGCCCAGTTGAAGCGTTATTTTCGGTGCTGAGAAGCTCCGTAATAAAGGACTGTGGGAGTCTCTGGAGAGAAACCATACCACTGAGCCCCGGCTATTCGGGAAACACAAAGCTCTCAGCTCGTCCCGCAACGATTCCTGCTGGCGAATTAATGGACAGTTTTTGGACTTTTAAAAAAATATTGGAGACATTTTAGATACTTTCCAAGTTTCCGAGTCATTTTGAACATTAATAGTTCCATGTTTCCAACCTCTACAGACTTTTTCTCAATAAAAATATCAGAAACTGTGTGAAACTCTTCCAAAGTAACAAAAAATGCCCAAAATTACTCAATAATCCTCCAAATCGACTCAAAATTGGTAGGAAACAACTATAAAGGATTGTGGAAGTCTCCGTAGAGAAACCATACCACTGAGCCTCGGCTACACGGGAAACACGAAGCTCTCGGCTCGTCCCGCAACGATTCCTGCTGGTGAATTAATGGACAGTAGCCGTGGCGATTTGTCTTCGATTGATCGGTTGTTCAGCATTCAGCTCTTAACTTCAGCAAAAACAAAGAAAACCTCCATCGACTCTCCTCCTCCTCCGCTTATGCAAGAATCTGCAGTTGTAATCAGTTCGACCGCAACAACAAGCAGTAACGTCAGGAGACTAACGCACGCTCGGAAACACCGAAATAATCAGCTCCTCGGATGCTGCGACGGCTCTGGGAATAACTGGATATCTGTGGAAATATTCGCTGTTGAGTCAAATCAATGGACTTTCAAACCA
This sequence comes from Amphiprion ocellaris, assembly GCF_022539595.1. Lineage (NCBI taxonomy): Eukaryota > Metazoa > Chordata > Actinopteri > Pomacentridae > Amphiprion > Amphiprion ocellaris. The sequence goes on from NC_072783.1 coordinate 8,020,675, forward strand.
ACACAAAGATTCCACTTGTTCTTTCTGGGCAAACATCATTATTCAAGGTTATTCTCTCTATATTAAATCCTGCATTTGTTATTTTTTCACTTTGCATTAAAGAACGAAAGAGAGAAAATAAATCAATGTTGATTCTGTATCTATTTTTTTCTTTAATTCTTAGACAATAACATAAAAACAAAACAAAAAACTATAGAAATGCTGTTAAAATACCAGATCAATAAGCTGTCATTAAAAATACTGTAAAACATGAATGCTTTTTAAAAAAATTATTCTTATTTCACAGATTTTCCCTGTTTTTTTTCCCAGAAATTACCCATATCTAGTAAAAATAACAGAAAAAAAGTATTGATTCAAATGTTTACCATATGTTTATGCATGTCTGCATTAAAAATCTGTATTTTTAGAAAAGCAGATTTGCTCTTTAATAGCAATTAACTAAAATTATTCACAAAGCATGATTTTTAAAAAACTATTTGGAAAGAGGTCATCAATCTAAAGCGATCTGGGTGATTTTGTAGAGAGGTGCATCTGCGTAAAAAAATAACAATAATTTTAAAAAGTGGTAATAAAAGCTGTTCGGAACATTTTTAATATGTTGCAGCTTTGGAAAAAAAACATCATTATATATAAAATTTTGGAAGCCATTTGATGCTTTCATGTCAACAAACTTAATGTTTTTCAAATAAAATGAAACAGAAAAGTGTGTTTATCTGAGAAGCCTTGAATCAGAGCTAAAGACGTTCCATCAGATGGACTTCTCTTGGAGATCACTCATGGAAAATGGGTACTTTTCTTTTTGTTACAAGCAGCAAAAACAGCGGTAGGATGACGAGTTTGAGTTCATTTTTGTTTTTATCACATCACAAATCATTGTGATTTTGATGCTAAATGATTCATCGTGCAGTCTGAGGCCACATGGTGGCGACCAAGACTGCTGTGCCTGAAGATATACCATTCTTTAACACATATTTTCCTCTAAATGTGACCATAATTCACTAAATAAACACCACATAGTGTTGAAGGAAGGAGACTTAACACTAGAAAATGAGACCATAAACTCATCACTAAAATGTTTACTGAAGTAATGAAGCGAGAAATCAGCTCATTATTATAACAATCTGCTTCTTTTTGCAGCCACAGCAGTCGCCCCCTGCTGGTTAGAGGACAGAATGCAGCTTTAAGACTTCACTTCTTCACATCTTTTAAACATTTTTCATTCCTGCAAACTAATGTGTCTGATTTCTTTCTCTCTGATATATTTCTGGCTGTCAACAAACACAACAGCATGTTTCCTCTGCAGATCAGTGATTCTGACACAACTGTCAGCTCCAGTCTCAACAGAGCCCAACGTTTTCCACAACAAACGCTGTTTTTTTTTTTCTTTTTTTTTTTACAGCATTTCATGGAGTCGTTTGTTGTAGTTTGGCAGGCGCCAACTCTTTTGGGGTTATTATGTAATGATTGTGTTTTATTGCGTAATACAGTGTTATTTTCACACACAACAGCGCTTTAGCTGCAGATTTGCAGCATTTTTGACTACATGTTTTTTTTAAAGGGTTTTCTGACTGAATTTGACTTGAAGCTTCGCTGTTTGTGACTCTGGCTGCAGAGTTGTGATGAATAGCTGAAAGGAAACAGCAGCCGATGTCAGAATAAACAAGAAAAATGATGATAAAGTGTGCATCGGTGCATGTTTTACAACATTTTCCAATAAAACTGAATACTGCAGACATTACTTAAGAAATGAAGCCATTTTTAAATTTTAAACATCATATTGTGTTGAAGACTTAAAACTAGAAAATGAGATCATAAACTCATGAGGACAACGTTTACTGAGGTGATAAATAAAGCGAGAAGTCGGCTCATTTTCTCAACAATCTGATTTCTACATGCAGCCAGAGCAGTCGCCCCCTGCTGGCTGGTAGAAAAACTACAGCTTTAAGGTTTCACATCTTTCAAATACCTTTAAACAAGTTTCCTGTTGCAAACTCTGCTGCTAAATAATGTGGCTGGATTCTTTCTTATCCTTTATATTTCCTTCCATCAAAAATCAGTGCATTTATTAAATTAATTATAAAAAATCTGAATGAATAATCATGTGAATAAGTGTAAGTAGATGCCAAAGATGTTTTTACAAACACGTTACTTTTGTTGGAGCGACTCAAGATCCCCAAAACAATAATTTTGTTTCAGTTTAGTTCAGTTTATTGTCATTGAAACACGTTTAAAAAAACAAAACAAAGGACCTAATGTTTGTTTTGTTTTGTTTTTTAGGTCCAGCAGCATTTAGAATAAATAACAGTTTGCAGTAAAACAGTGAAGATGGACCTGTGGTTAATAAGTAAGTAAATAAGTAACTGAGCAAGTAAATAAACTAGTAAATAAATGAGTCACTAGGTGAGCAAGTAAGAAGCAAATAACCAAGTAGGCAAATAAATAAGTAAATAAATAAATAAGCAAATAAGTAAAGGAATGAATGGGTAAGTAAAGAACTCTATAAATAAACAAATGAGGATGTAAATAATTAAATGAGTGAATAAATAAATAAATAGATAAATGAGTAATGAAATGAGTAAGCAGAGAAATAAATAAAAGTAAATAAATAAATGAGTAAATAGATATATGAGTAAGTAAATAAATAAATGAGTAAACAAATAAATAGATAAGTAAATAATTTCATAAAGATGTAAATAAATGAATAAGTAGATAAATAAATGAGTAAATAAATAAACAAACCAGTAAATAAGCAAAGAAATAAATGAGTAAGGAAGTAAGTAAATAATATATGTATAAGCAAATAAGTAAATAAACAAACAAACAAACCAGTAAATTAGCAAATAAATAATAGATAAGAGAGGAAGTAAATAAGTAAACATATATGTAAGCAAATACATAAATAAATATATCAATGGATGAATGATGAAATAAAAACAAATTTAAAAGCTATAATGAATAAAACACGGTATAAAAAAATGAAGAAAAAGAAAACAATAAAAACTTTTAACAATAATTAACGAGCCAAGTGACGCCGTCTGGTTTTAGAATCCAAATTACATCTTATAGTTTTAAATTTAGCTATTAATTGACAGACATGCAGAGAAAACAGACACATTTTTAGTGTTTAATTTTTTTTGAGTCAGTGTGAAAAAAATGTGGAGATTTCAGGAGCAACACGTCAGAAACAATTAATAAATTACTATTAATAATTGGAAATAAATGTTTCAATTTAAACTGATGAGACATATGGTGTGAAATTAACCACAAAAATGAATCTAGTTTCTTTCTTTTGGATGCATTTCAACACCAACGTCCTCCTGAGGCCCAAACGTGAAATAAAACGACATCCTCCCACATTCAGACTCTACTATTCTTCATATTTCTCACACTAACTTTGGCAGCTGGTCTTTGAAGACATAAAACATGAGATTAGCTTAAATAATTTGGTTAGAAATAGGAAGACAGATTGTAAAACCTCCTCCCACTCGTATCCCGGCTCATTAATCACCAAGCAGAACAAGTAAAGACGATATTCCAGCAGACGGATTGATGCTCGGAACCCCAAAAGCCCTCCGAGGGTTTGAAAAACAGGTTAGATTATTTAACGAAATCTGCAAAACTGGAAGATTTATCAGAGCCGGAAGCAAAAAAAAGCCTCCGAGGACCTGAAATCTTTAACATCAGGAGGTAAAAGTGCAAAAAAAAGAATGTTCTTTAAAAATGAAGTCGATTACTAATGAAGCATTGATTGAAAAAAGCAAATTAAAAAAGAAAAGTCAATCGTTTGTGGTTTAACAAGCAGAGATAATTAAAATATTAATGTAAACGAATGAATGAATGAAACGTAGCTTCAGGGTTTCAGAGTAAAAACATATAAATCAATGAAAGTTATCTGCAGTCATACAGAAAATGTAAATTATTATATAAAGTTTAATGCAAATGAGGCAACAAGAGTCACATTTGTCCTCATTAAGGCAAAGCACCGCCAAATTAAAAGCAAGAAAAGCCTCAATGTAAAGATCGAACTGACAGAGGCTTCTAAGGATTCACCAAAACAATCAAGCGGACCCAATCTAGTTTCAAAAAATCCAAATCTTTCTCTAAACTTCCCATTTTCAGTGTGCAGCTTTTTGGTTTCTGTACTGATCTGAAGCCAACATGCAGGATTTCATTCTAGTGGGACAACTTTCAGCTTTCAAGTTTTCCCACCAGCTGTGACAACTGTAGGGTTTCACTTTAAAGTCATCAGATAGTTGCGTATTTTGAGGAACAAACGGGGGAAAATTGTTACGTCTACGTCAGCCACATTATTGAGTTGTGTTGTGGTAAATCAGGCTAAACGGGTCTTTCCAGACATTTCTATTCCTAGATCCAGAGGTGTTCCCGGGCCAGATGAGATATCTACATAATCCTTCCAGAAAGTTCTGGGTCTACGTTAGGATCTCCTAAATCTCTGCCTCTGCAACCCATAGAAACATTAAGGCTACTAAACCTGTGTTTCGAGTTTTGGTTATGGAAGCGATTGTTATGTTCTGTTGTCGAGTCACTTCCTGTTTCCTGAAGGCATCAAATGAATGAGTTCTGAAGGAATTGAACTATTCTCGGTGGCTCGTTGCTAGCTAAAATCAACAAAAATGCTTGTTAAACTGAATTTCCTTTAGTCTGAGTGACGCCTCCTCTGGTCTCTACAGTATTAAACAGTAAGAGGCTCCACCTGGTGGAACAACCAGATACTACAGCTGATCTGTGATACATTTTCTGACACGTACAACCTTCTTTTTCTGCCTCGTTGGTTTATGGACGTTTTTAATCGGTTAAATGATTATTTACTCGACTAATGGTTCATGATTAGTATTGAATTTCATTTTGGGGATGAGGAAGAAGCCACAGAGATCCAAAATGGGAGAGTTTAGTTGGTAGAAAACAACGATTTTGTTGTTTTGGCCAAAAAAACTTGTGCTAAATAAACCCATAACGCCAGTTCTGGTGTTGATAATGCAACATTATGTGGTCTCCTTATTGGTGTTTTGATCTTATCTTGTATAACTTTGCTTCACAAGGAAAAAAGCCACAATTTCAGTGGAAAAAGCTTCCAGAATATTCCACAGCAGGTGAAGTTCAATTACTGTAATAAGAGCGTTTTCATTGAATTACATGCATATCATTGTAAATGTACTGTGGAGTGATTTCTGACTCTGTATTGAAACATCATCTCCAGGGATGTATCATTATTATCTGATCTTTCTACCCACTCGTACACTTTTACTTCCCCCTCACCATCTCGCTATATCTGCCTTTCTCTGTCTTGTGTTTTCTCACCATCTGTCCATCTTTACTTTTTCAGTTTCTCACAGAAACTTGTTCATTTTCTCCTTGAATTTTTTCTAAAAAGGAGAAATTTTGCCGTGAAGCGAATTGAAAGACTCATTTTAGACTGTTTCTCTCTGTGTGATTGGCTGCTGTAATGTGATGAGATAAGAGAGGAAAGCCTTGGGAAGCTGGATGACGCACACTCCGTGTCTTATCGTGGGTTTGGTGTATATAAGTGATTAGATATTTTAGGGTCGGGATGTTAAAATTGTGGAAAACGTGCGTGAAATCATGCATTCATTTCGGGGTGTTTTGACGTCTGTGCAGCAGCTTCTGTCCATACATTCTGCTAAACATACAGCTGGAGGCGGCGATGCTTTGGTACCGAGCCGTTCATCGGGGCCCGGTCGCCATGGCAACCTGATCAGATCATGATAAAACTTGGCTGTAAGAATCGACAGCAGCTTTCCCGTCAAAGATCAGATCAAAGTGAGACACCTGAAGTCACATCCAGCTTTCAAAAAGATTTATATAAACATGTAAAGGCCTCATGAATGCAGCTGAGCAGGTGTCTGTACACTACATTAGCTTAAATATTTGACAGTATTTATGATTTTAAATAATGCAATATAGTGGCCTCATCAATTCAGGTTCCATTGTTGGGATCCTACAGGATAAAACCAGGCAGAAAATTCACTTTTTTAACGTCAACGCTAATATTAGTAAAAAAGTAATTTTTGCTTGTTGCACAGGGTTAGAGTTAGCCATTCCCTAAGGGTTAAATTACAGCAATGATGTCTGACAAATATGTAAAAACAAAATGAAATGAAATAAAAAATGGCAGAATACTGTACAATTTACAATAAAAATTTGCAAATAAAAATGTGAAGAAAAAAACAGCAAATATCTTTTTGGCTAATTTAAATACAGTTTTCAAAAAAACAACTAAAAGAATTAATGACCATTTGTAAGAATAAAAATTTCTTATTTGGACATTATTTACAGTCTTGCCAGAAAAAAATATGTTAAATAATGCTGTAACATTTCAAGTCAATAACAGCAAATATCTTATTTTTCCCACTGATTTAAATGTGCTAAAACTGTGTGGTTTCACATTTTAATGCTGTAAAGAACAAATTATTATATTTTTTAAAATGCTAATTTTTTCAGTTTTTATTTTTAAAGTCAACATATAAACTAATATATTTTGTGTAATTTTTGTAGATATCTGTAACTTGGAAAAAAGAACAAGGAAAGTCTAAAAAAAAAAAAACATTTCAAAGCAATTACAATCAACTACCAAACTACCACTTGTAAAAAATAAAAAAAATTCTCATTTGGACATTATTTACAGTCTTGCCATAAATAAAATTTCAAATACTGGAATTCTGTAACATTTAAAAACAATAACAGCAAATATGTAGAATAACTTATTTTTCCCCACTGATTTAAATACAGCACAACCGTGTGGTTTCACATTTTAATGTTGTAAAGAAGAAATTACTGTATATTTTTTAAGTGTTTTGTTTTTAAAGTCAACATCTAAATTAATACAGTATTTTATGTGCAACTTTTGTAGATATTATCTGTAACTTTAAAAACAGTTCAAAACAATTACAATCAAATATCAACTCTTATCATACCTAATTTTTATTTCAGATAATAGCTAATTTCTGTAAAATAAATTAAATACATTTTTAGCTAAAGAGTTTCTTAAAAATACAGATTTTTAATGTGGACATTATTTACAATTTTAAGCAGTTTTTTAAAGCTAACATGTAAATTAATGTTTTTTTCTGTGACTTTGTTAAGTGATGTGTTTTCCAGTGTAAGGTAAGTGTCAACACATTAACCATTTTTGGTGCAAACTGGTAGAAAAAAAATCTAATTTTCCTCTTCAGATGTTGATAAAACCTCTAAAAATTCATCTCTGTGTATTAGGTCTTTCAGAATATAAAAAAACACCAAAAAAAATGGATTGTTGCATCAGTTTGGTTGATGTGGTAAGTTGTGCTTATTTCAACTTATTTCTATCATCAGAAAATACTAAAGTGTCTCATATAGACTGTTTCATTGGAAAAAAATACTCCTGATATCCAGTTTTGGATCAGATGTGGCAAAAAGAAACCCACTAAATAATCACTTTAGGAGATCCTTTTGCTGGAAAACTAGCCGTCCAAATGCTAATCTTTGCAGCTTTATTCATCATTCCACTCTTTGCAGCATTTTGTGTGAAGCCGGATCACACAAAGCCGTTAATGTCATTTATTTTAAACCGTCCTCGGTTAATTTAAGCAGCTCGTACACGGCGTCGATCCAGAAACTTTCATTTTAAGCTGACAGCTGGGACTCGAGCCATGCGAACTCCTCTTCACGCCGCCGATCTGGAGAGACGACGGGAGAGGAAAGAGTAGAGAGAAGACGTGACGAGAGTCCGGAAACATCTGGAAACATCTGGAAACATCAGCCGCTGGACAGCGAAGGGAGAATAAATGTGTCCTTTATAGTCCTGTCAAGCTCCTCCATTCATGGCGATGCAGAAATGAGGAAAAATGTGACAACTGCTCCCACATTTGTCTTCATTAAGGCCCCTCTGACTCTCTTTACATAAATTTGCATGTATGTATGTAAATGTTGAAGGTTCCCTCAGGACTTTGGAGTGGCAGCTCGCTGTCCTTCCTGGTAACTCTCATTCTCTGAAACCTCCCCATGCTCATCTCTGCGAGATTCCGCCTATTGAAGTGATTGATTGATTGATGCTCATCTGCAGGGTTTCGTGCTCATAATGATCTTACAGGAGGAGTTCTCTGCTGGAAACCAGAGCTGGATGATGAGTGTCTGCCTCAAATGAAGGAGTTTAAGTGTCTCCAGATCTTCGAGTGATGGGAAAATGGGTCAGCGGTTGTTCTAGTCGATCTAACCTTCACTGACAGTCCAAAAGATGAGAAACAAGCAGCTAAAATAAGTTTCTTCTGGAGGTTTCCTTGGCCTAATTTTATAAATATGTCAATTAGCTTTGATATTCAGCGAGTTGTTGTTCCTTTGTGTCAAGAAGATCCAGCTGAGATGGTTTAACATCTATCTGGGTGCTTTCTTTAAGTCCTAACTAATGCTAGTAACCAGGATGCTAACAGCTAGCTACGTTCATTAGCACTGTGCCTGAAGTGATTCAAGAGAGAAATCGAGGTTGAGTTGAAGTCAACCATTTTATTGCCTTTCAGCAAATCTAAAACGTACACAGCGCTGCAATTTGCATACATGTATTTACACAAGAACAAAAAAACTAAATAAAGTTCTTTGAAGTACCAAACAAACAAAGAATGACTACCTCCAAAGTTGGGTCTTGATCAGGATGTTCATGATTAACTGTAAATTAATCGATTGCAGTAAATAATTTAGCTGATTAACAACATATTAATGAAAAGGGCAGAAAAGAAGAAGGTCGTGCATGTCGGAAAATGTATCATAGATCAGCTGTAGTTCCTGGTTGTTCCACCAGGTGGAGTCTCTTACTGTTTAATTCTCTAGCGACCAGAGGTGGTGGTCAAGCAGAGAGCATTGTGGGAGTCTAGCTAGAAACGGGCACCATGACAAAGACTAATGTAGTGGTTAATGACCTCCGATCAGAGTTAATGTGTTCAGGACAAACTGGTTTTGTACCTTGTTTTTGCTGTTTTGTGTCTTGTTTTTGTCATTTTGTCTTGTTATATTTTGCTATTGCAATGACATTATTTTGCTTTTAGATCGTTTTGTGTCTCATTTATGTCGTTTTGTGTCTGTTTTTAGTCGTTTCAAGTCTCATTTTTGTCATTTTGAGTCCCTTTCTTGTTTTGTTTCTTCTTTGTGTTGCTTTTTCTGTCATTCTGTATCTCGTTTGTGTCGTTTTGCGTTTGATTTTTGTCATACTGTTCCACCAGGTGGAGCCTCTTCCTGTTTAATACTGTAGAGACCAGAGGAGGCGTCACTCAGACTACAGTTCATGTTAAAGCAGAGAGCACTGTGGGAGTTTAGCAGCAACGGCACCATGACAAAGATTTCTGAAGCACAGGTCCTGATTTGATAGCATGGAAGCACAAAAAAATCCATTAACTGATAAGCAAAAAGAAGAAGGTCATGCATGCAGAACATAGCTGTAGTATCTGGTTGTTTCCCCTAGGTGAAGCCTCTTGCTGTTTGTAGGGATTAGCGGAGGTGGGCAGTTTATGTTGGCAATCAGAGAGCATTGTGGGATTTTAGCTAGTAAGGGGACACTATGACAAAGACTTCTGTAATACAGGTCCAAATCCATTAACCAATAAGAAAAAAAAGAAGGTCATGCATGTCAGAAAATGTAGATCAGCTGTAGTTCCTGGTTGTTCCAGCAGGTGGAGCCTCTTCCTGTTTAATACTGTAGAGACCAGAGGAGGCGTCACTCAGACTACAGTTCATGTTAAAGCAGAGAGCACTGTGGGAGTTTAGCAGCAACAGGCACCATGACAAAGACTAATGTAGAGGTTAATGACCTCCAACCAGAACCTATATATAAATGGTGTAAATAACTAAGACATTGTTTCGTTCACCGTGTCGCTTTTACAGCAAATTTTACTTGTCTGTGGTTACAAATGGCTTTATCAGCATGTGTGAAAATGTCCACTGGACTTCATTTATCTTAAATATTGCCTAAAATTTGGACGACTATCGTGTTGCAGGACCACTGGGAGCGATGAGTCGCTGCACCAGGATGAGGATGTCGGCCACATTTAAATCAGGATTCTGATTGTGACAGCATCTGAAATTTGTCATGAACAAAACGGAAATCAAGCTCATCCCTCAACAAGTGGTTTAATCAGACGTCAGCGTCAAGTGAAGCCTTTTTGTCTGAATGGTCCAAATTAATCTCCAAAAATACCCTTCCTGGACCAGAGAATTAGTCTGATTAGCATTGTGTTTTTATCCACTTGATGTTTTTAATACCGACTCTGGAAAAGCAGATAAATGAAAAATATTAGAACAAGCCTCAATTAGACAAAACAGTCTATTTCTGGGCTTCAGCAGCAATGAAAGAGTGGAAAACATCAGACTTCACACAGGACTAAAGCAGATTTTACCACATTAACTCGAGAAAAAGTCTATGCTTGAGATAATTATCCACCAAAACATCATCACATCCTCAGCAAATATGAAAGAAAACCATTAAAAAGTGAGAATAAACATGTCTTGATTAAGAATTACTGGTTGCATGTTTGAAATCTAACCTCATTTCTTGGAAAAATGGCAAAAAAACGAGTGATAAACTACCCAAAAGTAGAAACAGGAGTGCAAGCAGCATAAAAAATCTAAAAAAGTGATCTATTGAATCAAAAACATGTCCCACAACTGAAAAAAAACAAAAATAAATCTTTTTTGTTCATAATATGGACGAAACAAGACCGAAATACAGATTTTATAGCAAAACCTGAACAAAAACAGGCCTCCGTGACCACAGTCTATTCCTGCTTAGCTAAACAAGTCAGTGAAGTGAAAAACCAGATCTGCGCAAATCTAGGAAGTTTCAAGGCTTTTATTTTGGTGGCCTGTCACGGGAGGTTAAAAGCAGCCAACAGGGTGCAAACAGCTGCGATTAGCTGGCCGAACGAGCTCCGAGAAACCGGATCCACGATTAGAAACGAAACTCAGACGGTGTTTTTTTCTGGTTCTGTTGCCCTGAACTCAATCCTGGGAGGCTGGAAGCCATTCTGGCAGGAGACCAGACGTCCTTCAGAGCTCCTGCAGAATATTTAGCCCGACAGGAAGCTAGTCCTGCTTTGATTTATGAATATAAACGATGCCGCTGCAGCCCAGACGTGGACCCAGAGCCAAGTCTTCTCAGGTAGCCTCCTGTCGGTACCACTGAGGAAGAAATGAAGCTTGAACGCTCCACCGCCATCGCTTCCTCCTTCTATTCCCGTTCGTCATCACGCCTTCGGGGAACTTCGTCCATTCATGCGGAAGAAGATTCGTTTTTAGAACTTCGATTACTTTAAAATTCCCACAAATCAAATCAGGGTCAAAGTTGTCTCCATGGATCGTTAAGACTCGGAATGTTTGGAAAATTAATCCCCGTGAGAAATTACAGTTTGTAGGAAAACCGAAAGCTAAAACTGAAGTTCTGAATGTTAATCTTGGTTTTATGGATAATTCTCGGTATTTTTTCCACTGAAATGTTTTTTTTTTTTTTTTTTGTGAAGTAAAGTTCTACAAGGTGAGATCAAAACACCAATCAAGAGACCACATAATGTTGCACTATCAACACTAGGAACTGCGTTATAGATGTATTTAGCACAAGTTTTTTTTGGCTAAAACAACAAAATCGTCTCTCTCAACCACCCTGTTCACCCAGTTTGGCTCTCTGGAACTTCTTCCTCTTCCCCAAAATGAAATTCAACACTAATCATTAACTGTTTATTGATTAAATAATAATTTAACCAATTAAAAATGTCTATTAACCTATAAGGCAGAAAAAGAAGAGGTCGTGCATGCCAATAAATGTATTGTGGATTAGATGTAGTCCTCGTAGAGTCTCTTATTGTTGGACTACAGGAAGTATTGTGTTGGCAAACAGAGAGCATTGTGGCAGTTTAGCTAGCAATGGGCACCATGACAAAGACTGGTATGGCAGAAGATGAGTCATAGTTTACTAGGATAGAGTTTTGTTAACCTAGTATGTTAGCTTTCAAACATTCTAGGAATAAAGTTTAACTCAATAAGTTAAAGTTAGTATCACCTTGATTAACTAGAGGTGCTTATGATTAACCACTAATCAATAAATTAATAGTTTAGCCCATTAAAAGTAATATTAACCAATGAGGCAGAAAAAGAAGAAGGTCGTGCAGGTCATTAAATGCATTGTGGATTAGTTGTAGTCCTCGTAGAGTCTCTAATTGTTGGACTACAGAAAGTACTGTATTAGCAAACAGAGAGCATTGTGGGAGTTTGTCTATCAATGGGCACCATGACAAAGACTTCTGTGGTGGTTAATGTCTTCCAGCCGGAGCTCACATGTTGAAGATCAGTCATAGTTTACTAGGATAGCGATCTGATAACCAAGTAGTGACACGTACACATGTAAACATTACAGAAATAAAGTCTAACACAATGAATTAAAGTTAGCATCATGAGACATGGCCAACTTATTTCAAATATCAGAAATTTGACAAACTACCAATGCTTAATGATTAACTGTTCAATGATAAATTCATAATTTGACCCATTAAAAATACATTAACCAATGAGGTAGAAAAAGAAGAAGGTCGTGCATGTCATAAAATGTTTTTTGGATTAGTCGAATCTTGAGACAGATGTTTGCATTGTCTTCAGTTCCACTGCAGGACCTGAAATAGGTGGTAGATTTTCAAAATAAGACCATTTTCCACTGCAGGAACAACAACAAACCTCCGTAACTCTAAATCTTTGTACATGTTCTGACCACAATATCGTCTCCTCGATTTTAGTCCTTTTTAGATTAAAAAAAACAGTCTAAATTATCTGATTTCAGCCTCTTAAATGTGAATATTTTCCGTTGTTTTTCCTCCTCTGTGACAGTAAACTGAAGATCTTAGGACAAAACAAGACATTTGGGAAATATTTCACCATTTTCTAATATTCTTAGGACCAAATAACTAATAAGATAATAAAGAAATAATCTAGAATGAAAATATTTCTTAGTTGCAGCCTCAAAACCCAATAAATTATCTAAATAGTTGCAGAATATTTTCCATTTTTAAACATTTAAGCTTCTTAAATGTGAATATTTTCTGGTTTATTTGCTCCTCTGGGGCAGTAAACTGGAGATTTTTGGGTTGTGGACGAAATATTTGTCATTTTGGTGTAAGTTTCTACCATTTTCTGATCAAATAATTTATCAATTTGTGAAGAAAATAAGTAAAATAATGATGAATTTCAGGCAAACTTAATGATGCATGATTAGAATCAACAGATACTAAATCTGTCTTCAAGTTTTCAAGATAAATTGCTCATTTGTTAGTCTGCAGATGTCTTGACAACTGAACTATGAGCTTCATCCTGTAAATATTTCACGTGATAAATTAATAAACTGTCATTTTACCCAGGCAGATTCCTACAGTTGTATTTTCAGCCCTCAGGCATCATCAGTTAATGAAATAAAGTGACGCTGAGCTCAGGGATTCAACCAAACCATAACTTCAGGGTTCTGAGTTTTTATTTTTATTTAATCTAAAACAAATCAAGGTGAAATCTGTGAAAGGAAGACTCCAACTGTGCATCACGTTTGAATAAAAATCCCTTTTAAAGGCTCCTTCAAGGCCTCTAGTTTCTTTCTTTTTTCTGTCTTTTCCTGATAAATGCCAGAAATGACAGTTTGAGTTCCGACAGCTCTGGACATGTTTTAATTTGCCGAGCAGCAGGTTCACCGTTTCTGACCGCAGTGACACTCGGAGATGATCCACCGAGGCGTCTTTGATGGAAAAACTCTGGCATTTTACCCACTCCTGCTACCGACGAGACTTTCTACCGAGTTCCAGACGAGAACAGGAGCAACTGGAAGCGATCTGCTTTGACATTTGGCTGACATTCTTCTCCGGAGAGATTCAAATCAAAGGCCGGCAGCTGGATACGTCTTAGATTGAAGGAAAGCAGACGAATGAAGCAACAGAGTCGAAGTTACGGCGAAAATTAATCAGGTTTTCAGCTATTTAATCAGTCTCCGACTTATTTCATAATCATTTAGAACCAAAACTGTCTGATTGTGGCTCCTTAAACATTTTGGTTTAACATGAAATGAAAAATCTGAAGAGTGACTGAACATTTTCATTCTTCAGGCCGGTGATTCCTGACATTTAACAGCTCTGTCTGTGAGTCCAGGTGGATAAAGTCATTTGGTTTCAGGTAAATCTGACATTAGAACACCTTTAATTTTGTTCTTTTCAAACTAATTTTTGGTCTAAAAGTTATCTGAACCGCAGAAACCCATGGAGGCTAGAAGCTTCTCAGTGTACGTCAACTACCGATGCCTATGAGGCCTTTATGGAACATCTGTAAATTGTAGCATCTATTGAGACTTTGCATGTGAGGCATAAGTTGTTGCATCTTTAATACATCTGAAATTTTTAAAGGAATGTCAGCCAATTGTAGTTTTTACCGATTTTTGGTATAAAAAAACATTATTTTTCATTTTTTAAGTATTTTGACAGTAATTAAAGAAATAAAACTGGAAAACTGAAAGACACCACCTGTATTTCTGATATTTTCTAGATCTGTCTGTCTGTTTCTGTAGATTAAATCATTTAGTCTCATGTAAATCTGATGTGAAAACACTTTCCAAACTAATTTTTGGTCTAAAAGTTATCTGAACTGCAGAAACTGATGGAGACTAGAAGCTTCTCAGCGTACGTCAACTACCGATGCTTATGAGGCGTTTATGGAACATCTGTAAATTGTGACATTTATTAATGCATCTGAAAGTTAATCGGGTTTTCACCTATTTCATCAGTCGTCAACTTGTTTTATAATCATTTATAACTAAAACTGTCTTACTGTGGCTCCTTAAACATTTCAGTTTAACATGAAACAAAAAAATCAAGTTTTCAACTATTAAATCAGTTGCCAACGATTTTGACAATCATTGGAGCCATTTTTAAGACTGAAACTGTCTGATTCTGGCTCCTTAAGCTTGAAGATTTTCTGTTTTAACAACAGTAAAGTGAAAGTTGTTGGACAAAACAAGGCATTTACAGACGCTGATCGACGTTTTTCACTATTTTCTGGCATTTTATGAACCAAACAACTCATTAATTCATCTGTATAAATAATAAATAAATAAATGTAAATAGCTCAGAACATAATCTACAATGGAAATAATGATAGTAAATGTGTTTTACATGTATGCACAACAGAAATATCAACTCTATTATACCAACAAATAGAATTATAAAGCTGATTTTATCCAACATTCATGTATCTGTTCTGCAAAATTATGCAAACTAGTTCATGATTAGATAGATAATACATCATTTTCACATTTAAACATGACATTTCTGAAAACTGTAACACAAAAAAACATAGTTTTTAAGTGATTTATCAACTGGAGAAGTTTAATGTGCTATTTTTCCAGTGAAATCCATTTTTCTTCTTTTAATCAAACATCCAGAAGCTAATTTATGCTAAAAAAAAGAAGAAAAAATTCCAAGAGCAGAAAAACCTTCACACCTTAAATTTATGAATCCTAAAATGTTGCCTCACTATAAATTAGGCTCTGTAAAATGGAGCTCCAATAATTCAGTTTCTTTTGCTGATGTTCTTTAATATCAATGTGCAGAAATAGTTCTTTTCTCTTCTTTTTCCTTCTCTGACCTTTTTCAACTCGCTTCTTTCCAAGGCTGTTTATCTCACGTATGAAGGTTGCCATAGTTTCTCCAACTCTCTGCTTCTCACTCTTATCTACAATCTGCACCTCAGTGCTGATCTCTGAGAGGTTTAAAGGCACCGACGGCTGAGATTCTGAAGCAGGAATCTGTGGAAACTACGAGATCCAGATTGAGAACATTTCGGTTGAACATGAAAGGAAAAATCTGAAGCGCGACTGAACATTTTCATTATTTGGGCCGGTGATTCCTGACATTTAACAGCTCTGTCTGTGAGTCCAGGTGGATAAAATCATTTGGTTTCTGGTAAATCTGGCATTAAAACACCTTATTTTGCTCTCTTCCAACTAATTTTTTGTCTAAAAGTTATCTGAGCTGCAGAAACCAATGGAGGCTAGAAGCTTCTCAGTGCAGAGTCGCCTAACGGTGATGAATGTGAGGCGTTCACGGAACACCTGTAAATTGTAGCTTCAGAAAACTACACTCTCCATGTCTTCAACAGCATAAATCTCTGAGTGAATCTCAGTAATCTCTTCCCAAACCACCAGAGAAACACCGATATACGACAAAACAGCAGCATTATGCATTTATTGCAGAGTGCAGCCAAAACAAGAGTTTATTTTTCATTTGTCTGCATGTTTCTCTCTGTTTAAAGTCTTTTACATCATGTGTTCAGTTATTAGTAATGTGTACGAGGACTGACAAACAAGCTAGCACTTAAAATTTAATGAAGCAGCTGCAGAAATCTGAAAATGTCAGGCTAACTCTGTGCATCACGACGTGTTCTGACCGACACTTGGCACTTCTGCTCTGGGATTATTCCTCTTGGTGTCGGCACCTTTCAGATTTCTTTCCTTTGATATTAAATTACGTCGCGGTCTGTGCAGTTTTTTTTATTATTGCAGATAAAACCCCAGAGAAGAACTAATTCCAGGACTTTGTATGAGGGGCAGAATCATAATAAAGTGCAGTATTTGTTCGCTTTAATGAAGGAACACGTCTCCCAGTGACGATCTTTATTAGTTTCTGGACAACAATGAGGCTCTGTAACACGGCGGAATAAAACATGTCAGACTCTGGACAAACACACAATAAAGGCCGTTAGCATTGGCTCTGCAAATGGGATTCTTTCAACGCTCAGAATCTCAATTCACCTTTCCAACAGTGTCAGCGTTGACAAGAAAAATAAATCTGGATTTACGTCATATTTAATTATGGTTTCAATCCTCATCTCTCTGGTTTGAACTGCACATTTCGGCTGCAGATAATTATCATTTCCATTGTCGATTATGACAAATAGTTGTCATTTTTGCTCTCTAAATACTAATTTTTGAGAGAAATCTATGGAAATTTCCTACTCTTATCTTCCTCTGAGCCTGAAATCTGCACTTTGGCACTTTTCCACTTTTATTCCTGTCTATATTCTGAAGGTTTTTGTAGGTTTTAAAGGTTATAGAGGTCAAAAATGTATTCATAACATCACAAGATGTCAGACATTTTATGTTTAAATGTCAAAAAACATCAAAACAATTATTTTCACCATGTTTGTAGGTATAAAATGTTCCATAAACCAGGCGGTGAATGATATATGGATAAAACTTTCAACAAAAACCTTCAGAATAGAGATGAAAATAAAACTGGAAAGTTTGGTGAAGGTAAGAACTACTGAAGCAGAGATTTCTGGTTCAGAGTAGAAGATGTGTGTTGAAAATATCCACAGATTTCTATAGGAAACCACTATTAACAAGCAGATATCACCATGGAACCTGCCCAGTTGATTACCTAAATGAAGATATTTCATATCTGCAGAACAGTTTTTCATACATTTCATGTTTAAATATTCAAATAAAGTGTTATCTATCTCTATCAATCAGAAAATACTGTCAAAAACCATAAAAACAACTATTTTCGCCATGTTTTCAGGTATAAAATGTTCCGTAAATCAGGCTGTGAATGATATATGAATACAAATTTCTACAAAGACCTTCAGAATATAGACAGGAACAAAACTGCAAAGTTTGGTGTATTTACATCATGCTAAACTAAAGATTTAAGACTCAGACAGGAGGATATGCGTCATAAATTCCTATCTATTTCTATAGGAAAGAAACAAACAGATTTGCTATGAAACCTTCTCTGTTGATTCTGCAGTATAAGTTTTCAAATATTTTATGTTTAAATATGTAAATTAGGTATTATCTATTTGTATAAATAAGAAAATACAGTCAACAACTATGAAAAGAAGTATTCTCGCCATGTTTTTAGGTAGAAAATGTTCCATAAATCAGACAGGTTTACAATAGTTTTATGTTTAAATATCAAAAGTACGTGTTACCTCATTAAATATCAGCTCATTTTGCTCAAATATCTCATAGACAAAGTCAAATAAAGACCTAAATGTGCTTTTTTTTCCTTTGCTACTGGTTGAAAAATGAATCTCATGGATGAAATAAACCGTCTGACCTTCAACAACAACTCATCATGCAGACGTCATGCATGTGGAGCTTCATTTCTGAAAGAAAACCCATAGAGCTCCAATCAAAGGAAACCCGGTGACCTCGTCTTTTCTTCTTCAGCAGCCAATTAGAGGAGGTCTTAACGGCGACATCAAACGACTACATATGGAGGCGGCAGGTGTCCACACAATGTGACTCTGAACACTCAGGACTCCTTAATTAATGACGACGACACCGACAGGAAGACTTCAAACACTTCCTGGACTTAAAATCAGCGAGATAAAGACGGTTTATGACCAAATCTTCACCGTTATTAAACTAATGTAGGGGTTCAGACGGGACCAGGAACTGTTTCTAAGAGCAAAACATCAACCGGACAAGAAGATGGTGGCATAAAGTCTGGTAGCTTCTAGCAGAAATTGAGGTAAAATTGCTAAATATAGTCTGATTTTAGCAGAAGATGGTGACGAAATAAACAGGAGCTTCATTTTTCACTTGATGTCTTCAGTTTTTCTGCAATAAATGCTAAAAACTGAGTGAATTTGTGTCATTTTAGATGCTGGTGTTGGTTCACCATCTCAGATTTTCTTCAGAATTTACCAAAACTAAGTTCTATGAAATATTTTGGCTGGATTATGACACTTTCATGTGTTTTCAGATCTGGGAATTCTTATGTTTTCGAATGTGAAGCGCCATTTTCAGGTCAAAAAGTCAAATGATTGCATGGATCCAACAGAGGACAAGTTTTAAAATTATTAGTCCTTGGAAATGGAGAGAAAAAAATGTTGAATTGGGTGGTATAGTGTCTCCATAAAGTTCCAGTAAGTGCATATATGGATCCGTATTTCTACTAAAATACTTCTTTGGTCGACATCTCACCAACTTTTGAGGCTCGAACATCAGTAGAATCTAATGTGTGGTAAATATGGCAAGAAAAAGTTCATTTTTAAAAAAATATTTTGGCGTGAAACCTGTTCAAAATTAATAAATACGGCCCCAAATTTGAAAGTCATCCAACATTACTGTAAATTGGTCAAAAAAGACTCAAAATGATTCAGAATGACATAAATGAATAATTATTGAACCTTGAAAATGGAAAACAATGCAGAATGCCCAGAGGGGGTTGCCACTGTGTCCCCATGAAGGTTGTGTAAGTGTATATCTATGGATGGATCCATATTTCTACTAAAATACAGTCTCATATTTATACACTTACAGGAACTTTATGGAGACACTATACCACTGTAGTTTCAATATCTTGCACTTTCTTCCATTTCAAAGGTTCAATAATTATTCATTATTGTCACTTTGGGCAATTTTGGGTCATTTTAGGGTTTTTAGGGTAATTTTGGATAAGTTTCAAGTTATTTGGGACACTTTCGACTCATTTTGGGCAAGTTTTATGCCAAAATATCTCAAAACTGGATCTTTGTCTGGTCAAACTTTCCTCACATCAGATTCTACTGATGTTAGAGCCTCAAAAGTTGGTGAAATGTCGACCAAAGACTGTATTTTAATAGAAATATGGATCCATCCATAGATATACACTTAAAGGAACTTTATGGGAGATACTATACCACTATAGTTGAAATATTCTGCACTTTCTTCCATTTCAAAGGTCCAATAGTTATTCATTATTGTCCTTGGGGACAATTTTGGGTCATTTTAGACAATTTTTGAGAAACTTGGGATTATTTTAAGTTAATTGGGGCAATTTTCAGTGTTTTTGGACAGGTTTGAATTCCAGATAGCAAAAAAATAAAATAATAAAATTTACATTTTCTTTCCACATTTGCTACACATCAGATTCTACTGATGTTAGATCCTCAACAGTTGGTGAAATGGCGACCAAAGGCTGTATTTTAGTAGAAATATGGATCCATCCATAGATATAAACACTTATAGGAACTTAATTGGAGCACAATACCAGTATGGATTGAAAATTCTGCATTTTCTTTCCATTTTTAAGGTCAAACAATTATTCATAATTGTCATTTTGGACAGATTTTGACTAATTCTAGATGATTTTCAAGTTTTTCGGAACAGTTTTTACTAATTTTGGACACGTTTTAGGTGAAAATTGTAAAAATAAGAACCCTGTCTTGCCAAACTTATCAGTTTATCCGATTTTCCAGGTCCAATAATTATTCATTATTTTCATTCTGTACAATTTTAAGTGCCAAAAAATGTAGAAACGGGAGCCTTGTCTGGTCAAACTTTCCAAACATCAGATTCTACAGATGTTAGAGCCTCTAAAGTTGATGAAATGTTGACCAAAGAATGTATTTTAGTAGAAATATGGATCCATCCATTTAAACGGGAACTTTATGGAGACACAACACCAGCCTGGTTTGAAAATTTTGCACTTTTCCCCCATTTTCATGGTTCCTCAACTGAAAATGTGTCCTTTGCTGGAATCATTTTATCATTTGGATCTGCTGGAAAATATTGCTTCTGTCCAAAGTAAAAGGAAAGTTGTCCAATACAAGACAAAATCTGTGAAAAATCACACAAAATTTGTGCAAAATGACCCCAAATTCTGAAAAAAGGCACAAGGTCTGTTCTAAATAGCTTAAAAATGGTCCAAATGGATTCATATCAGTATTTTGCATGTTAAAATAAGAAGCGAATAAATGAAATTTCAGATTTTATGTATCAAATGTTGGTCGACCCTCTTTAGTTTCTAACAAATCTCATATCTGGACCAAATGAAAGCATCATTTGGCTCTTTTTAGCTTTAAATTCTGCCGCTACATGACTGAATGTGACTCCAAACTCTGTTTTTTTGATATTCGTCTGAATTTCCTCCTGATCTCTGAATCCAGGCTCCCTGCAGGATTATTGAACTTCTTCTCTTTCCTCTTCGCTGTTTTCCTTTTGTGTCGTCTGTCACTTCTCTGACCCTCGTGATTCGCCGCCATGATTGATCTTTACTTTTCCCTCCTCAGAGACGAAGCTCAGAATCCACTAATCTGAGAGAAAAGATGAATTTATTCCTCGGGAGACGCTCGGCCTGTCATGTTAATAGTTTCAGAGTTTAGACAGCTAACAGCAGAAGAATCGACACTTTTAGTTCAGTTAAAGCAGCTAAAAAAAGAATTCTGGAGAGCGATGAGTAGAATAATAAAGAGTTATATTCAGAAGAAACAGAGATAGATGAGGAAACGCTAACTGAAGAAAATGAAGCCAAATCTGTAGTTTTGAAGGAATCTGGAGGTTTGAAATGAGTGAGTTGAGTGTTTTTAAGGATTTTGGTTCAAAAATCATCTTTCTTCTTCATATTTCAGTCATTTTCCAACAGAACGTTAATATTTTTAGCACAAACCAGTTTTAAACAGGAACTAGATATTTTTTTCTTAAATAAAACGGTTTACTATCACAATTTCAGTGCATTATATTACATATTTATACATGTTAGCACATGCTAGTACATGCCAGTACATGATAGTACATGGCAGTACATGATAGTACATGATAGTATATGATAGTGTCTCATGTGCATCTTAGTACATGGTAGTACAGACTAGCATACTGTATGTTAGTATATCTTCATGCACAGTAGTACATATTAGTGTATTATGGCACATCAAATACATGCTAGTACATGCTAGTACATGTTACTACACCAGTAAATGTTAGTACATCTTAGTGCACAATAGTACTTAGTGTATTATGGTGCATAAAATACATGTTAATATATGTCAGTGCATGACAGTACATGCTAGTACATGTTACTACATCAGTAAATGTTAGTGCTTCTTAGTAAATGGTAGTAACTGGTAGTACATGGTAGTACAGACTAGCATACTGTATGTTAGTATATCTTCATGCACAGTAGTACATATTAGTGTATTATGGCACATCAAATACATGCTAGTACATGCTAGTACATGTTACTACATCAGTAAATGTTAGTGCTTCTTAGTACATGGTAGTAACTGCTAGTACATGGTAGTACCATTACTGCATGATGGTGTATGATAGTACATGTTAATGCAATATAGTGAATAAAATACAAGTTAGTATACGCTAGTGCATAAAAGTACATGATAGTACATGCTAGTAAATGTTGGTCCATGATAGTGCTAATACATGTTACCTCATCAGTAAATGTTAGTGCTTCTTAGTACATGGTAGTACATGTTTGTACAAGCTAGTATATGTTACCACATCAGTAATGTTAGTAATGATTGTGCATGTTAGTACATGTTAGTGCATTATAGTGCATAAAATACAAGTTAGTATATGTTCATACATGTCATTATTATATATAAGTACATGGTAGTACATGTTAATACATGTTCATATCTTATATATTAGTACATGGCAGTAAATGTTAGTTGATGGTAGTACATGGCAGTAAATGTTAGTTGATGGTAGTACATGGCAGTAAATGTTAGTTGATGGTAGTACATGGCAGTAAATGTTAGTTGATGGTAGTACATGGCAGTAAATGTTAGTTGATGGTAGTACATGGCAGTAAATGTTAGTTGGATGGTAGTACATGCAGTAAATGTTAGTTGATGGTAGTACATGGCAGTAAATGTTAGTTGATGGTAGTACATGGCAGTAAATGTTAGTTGATGGTAGTACATGGTAGTAAATGTTAGTTGATGGTAGTACATGGCAGTAAATGTTAGTTGATGGTAGTACATGGCAGTAAATGTTAGTTGATGGTAGTACATGGTAGTAATATGTTAGTTGATGGTAGTACATGGCAGTAAAATGTTAGTTGATGGTAGTACATGGCAGTAAATGTTAGGTTGATGGTAGTACATGCAGTAAATGTTAGTTGATGGTAGTACATGGCAGTAAATGTAGTTGATGGTAGTACATGGCAGTAAATGTTAGTTGATGGTAGTACATGGCAAGTAAATGTTAGTTTGATGGTAGTACATGGCAGTAAATGTTAGTTGATGGTAGTACATGGCAGTAAATGTTAGTTGATGGTAGTACATGGCAGTAAATGTTAGTTTGATGGTTAGTACATGGCAGTAAATGTTAGTTGATGGTAGTACATGGCAGTAAATGTTAGTTGATGGTAGTACATGGCAGTAAATGTTAGTTGATGGTAGTACATGGCAGTAAATGTTAGTTGATGGTAGTACATGGTAGTAAATGTTAGTTGATGGTAGTACATGGCAGTAAATGTTAGTTGATGGTAGTACATGGCAGTAAATGTTAGTTGATGGTAGTACATGGCAGTAAATGTTAGTTGATGGTAGTACATGGCAGTAAATGTTAGTTCCCTCCCATTGAAACTCTCTGTATTGATGAATAAACACATTGAATACTGGAGAAGCTAACATCGAATCTAAAAAATCTGATCTTTGTGTGTTTTTACATGAGTTAATCTGATCAGATGCAGCGTAGAAACAGAATCAAACTGAGCGGAGCAACAACTAGCTATGAACGTTTAGCGTATTTCAAGCTAACGGTGGCTAACGACGGCTAACGGTGGCTAATGGCTGCGTTTGGATCATTTATGTTGGTTCTCATGTTCTCAGCCTTTCTGACTGACTGTGGATCAGTCCTTTAGGTTATTAAAGCTCAGAACTACACAAGTTTTAAGCTTCAAACGGCCTCATGTGAAGCTTTTCTTCAAGCTAGCCCAGCCCTGCTCTCCCCTTTTCACCTCTTCTCTCCACAGTTTAATATTTAATGTTTCAATCATTCGGGGTCTAATCCGACTCTTTTCGTTGGTCAGATCTGATGAAACATTTATAAAACACCAACAGAAACTCACTCTTCTGCTCGGTTTACTATCAGAACAGACTATTAGTGTGATTGGATTCACCACCGTTTCATCTTTTTATTTTTCCATCAACAACAAAGAAAAAAAAAAGCCCAAAGTGACTGAAAGCAATAATGAAAGCGTCTCTGAAAACATCTTCTCTTTGTCTGCAGCGATTTGCTTTATTGGCTGCGATGCGACAGACTAATAATAACACAGATCTGGCTGCTTTTCATCTGGATTTTCTTCTTATTGTCAAGAAATCTGATAAAAAGACAGAAAACAAACGTCGTCTCTGAGGACAGAAATACTCAAAAACAGCTCAAACATGCACTCAGAAGTGCTATAAAGACAGTAAAATGTAGTTTTATAAAGACTGCAAACATTTGTGGGGGGCTACACTGGGGGTGGATGAAGCAATATTTGACTTTTTGGGGCTAAAAATATGATATTATGGTTAATTAATGTGTTTTTATGGAGCTCAAAGCCTCAGAAAAACCTCCTATTTGACTTTTCTTCACTGTTTACTCATTTTCCACTAAATGGAAACAAAACAACCCCAAAGGAGGAGAGAGAACTCTGACAGAAAACATTAAAAAATGAAAAATAAAAGGTGAATTTCAAGATGTGTTCCTGTCAAAAAGTCTTTTTGTCTCAGATCAGCGACTAATATCTTTGTGTTTGTGCTAAAAAGCGCAGAATTTTTTATTTTTTTTAAACAAATCAGATGATTAATTTCAGGCAATTTTTTTGTAAAATGATGAAATATCACAGTTTTAAGCTTAGATTTGGTCATTTTGTCTGACAGAACCACACAAGATATGTTCAAGGACTATCGGAAAGTTGAAAATCTGGTGATTCTTTCAGTTTTTACTGTTCCGTGTGGATAAATGGTGTCATTTTGGTGATTTTCTTTGTTCAGATTGTTAAAATAAACCTCCCAAACTTGCACATCTGTCAGTGATTTATGTTAATTTTCACATTTTTACCTTAGATTTGGTTATTTTTCCAGGCAGAACCATACATTAGACATGTCTGTGGAGCACTGAAAAGCTAAAAATCAGATAATTCTTCATATTATCACAGTTTCTCACCCAATAAGTTGCACCAGTTTGGCTGTTTTATAAAAGCTAGCGTGCCTGATGTATTCAAGGACCATCGGAAAGTTTAATATGTGATGATTCGGTCAGTTTTTACTGTTCCATGTGGATAAATGGTGTCATTTTGGTGATTTACTTTAACAAAAATATGCATTTCAAACCTGCTAGAGGATTTAGGAGTTCAGACGGTTAAAATGAACCTCCCAAATCTCCACGTCTATCAGTGATTATTATGGTTATTTTTCCCATTTTAACCTTAGATTTGGTTATTTTTCCAGACAGAACCACACACCACATGTTTGTGGAGTGTTGAAAAGCTAAAAATCCAATAATTGTTCATGTTTTCCAGTTTATCACTCACAAATTATGTCAGTTTGGCTGTTTTTTTAGAAGATAACTCGACTTAACCATGCACGATGTGTTCATGGAACATCGGAAAATATTGTTCCATGTGGATAATTGGTAATTTTGGTGATTTCCTTTGGGAAAAAATTGTCTTTTAGACCTACTAGATGGTTTTGGGGGTTCAGTAAAGCTCCCAACGCTGCACATTTATCATTTTTTTATCGTTCTTTTTTACAGGATCTTGTGCAAAAGCTTTATTTTTGGCAGTTTCTTTAAGGAGACATGTAGATTAAAGTGGTTCTGATGAAATTTCATGAATGTAAGCTGAGATTTAGTTCATTTTCTGATTTCAACTGCACATTATGCAAGTTTATGGACTGTTTAAAAGCTGAAAATCCAATGATTTATTTTGTTTTTACAGTTTCTGGCTGGTTAATGGTGTCATTTTGGTGATTTTGTAAAGAAAACATGTCTTTCCAGATGACTGGCTGGTTAAGAGGTTCATTCTACAGGAAATGTTTGATGCAACTCTTTTATTTTTAGCAATTTTTTTAAGGAGGCTTGTAGAAAAAAGGGAATTTGATGAATTTTTGATGATTTTAAGCTTAGATTTGGTGAATTTTCTGGACTGAAATGCAGATTACACATGTTCATGGATCATTTAGAAGCTGAAAATCCAATGATTCTTCAGTTTTTACAGTTTCTGGCTCATAAATGGTGTCATTTTTGTGATTTTCTTGAAGAAAAACATGTCTTTTAAACCAAGCATCATGCTTTGGGGTTTAGAGTGTTAAAGTAAACCTCCCAACGCTGCACTTTTGTCAGTGATTTTAGTTTTTTGTTGTTTTTGTACAGGACTTTTTTGATGCAAATTGTTTATTTTGCCATTTTTTTAAAATAAGGCATGCAGAGTAATGTGATTTTTAATGAATTTTTGAGGATTTTTAGCTCAGACTTGACGAATTTTCAGGTCAGAAATGCATATCACATGTTAGTGGACTGTTAGAAAGCTGAAAATCTGATATTTCATTCTGTTTGGACAGTTTCTGGCTGATAAAATGTGTCATTGTGGTGATTTCCTGAAAGAAAAACATGTCTCTTAAACCTAGTAGATGGTTTTGGGGTTGATCATGTTAACGTAAACCTCCCAACGCTGCATATTTATCACTTTTTTATTGTTATTTTTGACAGAATCTTGTGCAAAGGCTTCATTTTTGTTAGTTTCTTGGAAGAGGCATGTAGATTAAATTGTTCATTAATGGCATTTTTTAAATAAAGCATGCAGAATAATGTGATTTTGATGAATTTATGATGATTTTAAGCTCAGATTTGATTAATTTTCTGGACAGAAATGCAGATTACAAACGTTTGTGAACTGTTGAAAAGCTGAAAATCCAATGATGCATTCAGTTTTTACAGTTTCTGGCTGATAAATGGTGTCATTTCAGGGGTTTCCTTTGAGAAAACACGTTTTTAAGGGTGCTAAAGGTTAAAGATGTGTTGCCACTGATCCAGGAGGCTTCATTAGTTCCGAGCTGACAGAAGTAGAACAGGAAATCCATTTGTCTTTCCTTTTTTCCCGTTATCTTCTGATTCTCCTGTAAACCTGCTGCTCTTTTAGCTCCTGCCGGGTGGGGTCATGTCAGGACGCCGCTACAGATTCTATCCAGCTCTACAGAGTTTGTGTTTACCCTCAACCTTCGACGTCTTTATCGCCGTTCCTCGGCGGGACGCCTTCTGTTCCGCCTGACAGCTGCCTCTGATTGGGTGTTGATGAAAAACACCGTTTCCCAGAGCGCACTGCAGCCGGCCGTCCATCCGTGGAGCCGCCGGTCGGCCGGCGTGAGATTTGGAGTCTGCAGCTCCGATGCGGCCGAGCTGCTGCGTCACGCCTGGACGATACCAACCGATAGATCGATCCTGCACCCACAGCGGCACCGTGTGACCTTTCTCTTTCTGTACGTCCTCCTTTCTTTCTCAAGAAACCCACCGGTTATTCACTTCAGCACTCAGGACTTTAGCCCTCTGACTCCTCAAACCCACCAGAAGCACGATAGCCTGGAAATAAAACTATTTATCACAGATGCAGAGTGCAAAAACAGAAAGAATTAGCAGAGTTTCAACTTTCCAATGGTCCCTGAATGTATCGTGTGGGGTTCAGTTGGGAAAACTGGGCATGTTACCTTCTGCAAAAAATGTAAAACAACCAAACTGTGACAGAAAATGACCAAACTGTGACACACAATCACCAACTATAACACAAAATGACCAAAAATGTAAAGCACGACAACTGCAAAAAACAGAAAACAAGCAAAAAGTGACACAATATGACCAAAATGTGACAGAAAATGACCAAAACTTGAGAGAAAACCACTAAACTGTGTTGCGAATTTACCTAAATATGATGCAAAATGACTGCAAAAAAGCATACAACAACAATGATGTGATACAAAATTATCAAAATCTGATGCAAAAACACGACAAAAAAACCCCATTAAACTCCAAATTGTGGAGCAAAACGATCAAAACGTGGCACAAAATGACAGAAGTTTGATGCACATCGACTGCAAAACACATAAAACAACCACAATTTGATGCACAACAGCAAAACCATGACCGAAAATGACCAATATGTGATGCAAAACAACAGAAATGTGACACAAAATGACCAAAATATGGCAGAACATGGCCAATAAGTGACGCAACATGAATGCAGAAGAGTAAAACAAACACAACATGATGCAAAACAACCACAATGTAAAACAACACAATCAGAATATGATGCTAAACGACCAAAACTGGTGCACAACTGCAAAAAAAAATCAAAACAACCACAATTTGACATAAAATGACTGCAAAAAAAGCAACCACGATGTGATGTAAAGTGACCAAAATGTGTTGCAAAAAAACTACAAAAACCATAAAGCAAAAACAATGTGATGCAAAATGACTGCAAAAAAACATGAAAAGACTAGATTGTGATGCAAAACAACCAAACTGTGACACAAAACAACCAAAATGTGAGACAAAATGACCAAAATCTGATGCACAACGACAGCAAGAACACATGAAACAACCACAATAAGATGCAAAAGACAAAACTGACTCAAAAAGACCAAAGTCTGATGTACGCTGACTGCAAAAAACATGACACAACCACAATTCGATGATAAACAGCAAAACTGTGACAGAAAGACAACCATGTGATGGAAAGCAACCAAACTGTGACGTGAAATGACCAAAATGTGAGGCGAAATGACCAGAACCTTACAGAAAATGACCAAATTTTGATGCAAGATTACAAAAATGTAATACATGATGACTGCAAAAAGCATAAAATAACCACGTGATATGAAACAACCAAAATGTGATGCAAAACAACCAAAATTTGACACAAAATGACCAAATTGTGAGTTGTTTCTCCATTACTATGACTTCTTAAATATTTTTTTCATTTATCTACTTCTTTTAAGTAACCATATTAACTATTTATCCATTATTTCCAACCAGTTCAACCACTAATCCACTACTAAATTAAGGATTTCAGTTGTTTTCCACCACTTTTACAGAATATTTCAGCTAATTCTTTCAACAGTTACGCCTTTATCAACCATTTATCCACTACTATTAGTAATGTACATTGTCCATTACTTTGACTTCACTATTTATCCATTATTTCTTGTCATTTAAACCACTGATTCATTGCAAAGCTGAATATTTTTATTGTTTTCCACCAGTTGTAGAGATTTCAACCCTTTAATTACCAGTTTCAGATCACTTTTTCAACATTTATCCAATAATGTTAATTATTTAAACCATTTATTCCAATTTCTAATGAACTATTTCAGTTATTCCTCCATTACTATGACTTTTTTAATAGTTTTTTTCATTTATCTACTTCTTTTAAGTAACCATTCCAACTGTTTATCCAGTATTTCCAACTAGTTCAACCACTACGTTGAGTATTTCAGTTGTTTTCCACCAGTTTTAGGGAAAATTTCAGGTAATTCTTTCAACAATTATGCCTTTTTCAACCATTAATCCACTACATTTAACCAACCATTTCCCCATTACCATCACTTTCATTGGTTATGTCCATTATCCATTACTCTGACTTCACTATTTCTACTATGTATCCATTATTTCTCACCTTTCAAACCACCGATTCATTGCAAAGCTTCTTTCGGGTAACCATTCCAACTGTTTGTCCAATATTTCCCATCAGTTCAATCACTAAGTTGAGTATTTCAGTTGTTTTCCACCAGTTTTAGAGACTATTTCACTGCTTATACATTAAACTAACCCACTGAATATCCTACCATGTGGTTAAATCCATCTAACGCGACCTCCGGGTGATTTATCTGCTTTACCAGAGCTCCGAACTACACAACTGAAGCTCCCCACGGTGTTTACAACAGATTTCCGTTTGTTTACTGCAGATTTTAGTTCAGATTTCTGCATCTTTCTACTCCTCTTTGGAGAGAATCCCTCTGACGGTGGACGGTTTGGCGATCAGAGCTGCAGGCTGGACACTGTAGCTCATGAAGCAGGAACAGAAAATCCTCCAGGAGGCTTCGTGGGCAGCCAGGAACCCGGGACTCATTTGCATGTTTGCACTGGAAAACGAGGGAAATTATCTGCAGCCGCCGCCGGTGCTGCTGAAGAAAGGAGAAAACGATTCGACGACAGATTCGTGATGCTGGAAAATCCTGCTGCTCCGATGGTTTCACCTCGTCTGCAGGGTCGGCAGATAAGGACAGAAGTGGAAGAGTTTGTGTTTGATAAGCTGGAGGAGGAAGTTTCTCAGCTTTTAAAAGGAAGCAGGAACCTTATTAACCTTCAAACCTTTACTGAGACCCACAAATTTCTAGAAATACGATGACGACGTCTCAGAAACTTCCTGAGATAGAGTTAGGTTTCTGCTGCCAGATGCAAAAAGAAAACTCATTTTCCACGACTGAACCACACAAACAGTCTCTGATTGAAATAAATTTAGTCTCATTTAAGGCAGGAACTGATTGAGCAGTTACATCACCAGTCTTTAGTTTGGAGACACCTTCTCATTTTATGGTTTTTCTCCATTTTCATCATTGTTTACACACACACACACACACACACACACACACACACACACACACACACACACACACACACACACACATATATACACATACATACATACATACATACATACATACATATATATATATATATATTATACTATATTTAAATTTTCTAAACATTTAATCTTACAGATATTTGCGATTACTTTCTGGGTTTTTTTACACTTGGAGAACATGATTTCGTGAGCGTGAGTATTTCTTGGTTTGTCAACATTTTTATTGTCCTTGCTGCCTGATTTTCACTCTGACTTTGTTCTGAATGTTTTTGTGCCGTAATGAAGCCAAACAGCTTCTCATATATAAATTACAGTCATTTTGTTCTCTGAGGCAGAAAACGTCTTCAGAGTAAAGCAGAGAAAGTTGAGCAGTGAAGGAGGAAGGAGGCGACCGGAGCAGCTCCTTTAATCATCATCAGTGAGGTGGGTCCATCTGCTGCTCGGATCTCCACACCGGGCCTCTAATCTGAATAAATGGGCTCATCACGGCCAGCCAGGAGCCCCGGGATGAAGACGGAGGAGCAGGAAACCAGGACGGCGAGGACAGACGGAGACCTACGGAGCGCTCTAACCAGCTTCTTTAGTCCACTTTTCCTCTGCTATTCTGAGACGTTTCCAAATAAATTCACACAAACATCTGGAGGAACGTAGAGCGACAGAAATTAGAGAGGATTAGGTTGAACAGGACAACAGGAGGCGGCGGATCGATACGTTTGTGTGATTAAGTCCAAGCAGGAGGTTTGTCTTCTGCAGTGTGACCTGAGGAGACCATTAGGTTTGACTGGAAAGCCGATAACAACCAGGAAGCGATGAGGAATCTGTCAGAAAGCAGCAAAACAAAGGAAAACAGTCCATAAACAGCCGGTAAACGAAGGAAAACAGACCGGAAAAGAAGGAAAACACTCCATAAGCAGCTGATAAATGAAGGAAAACAGTATGTAAATGAAGGAAAACAGTCCATAAACAGCCGGTAAACGAAGGAAAACAGACCGGAAAAGAAGGAAAATGGTATGTAAACGAAGGAAAACAGACCGGAAAAGAAGGAAAATGGTATGTAAACGGAGGAAAACAGGCGGTAAACGAAGGGAAACAGCCCGTAAACGACGGAAAACAGACCGGAAAAGAAGGAAAATGGTACGCAAACAAAGGAAAACAGGTGGTAAATGAAGGAAAACAGGCGGTAAACGAAGGAAAACAGGCGGTAAATGAAGGAAAACAAGCGGTAAACGAAGGAAAACAGGCGGTAAATGAAGGAAAACAAGCGGTAAACGAAGGAAAACAGGCAGTAAACGAAGGAAAACAGCCCGTAAACAAAGGAAAACAGCCCGTAAACGGAGGAAAACAGACCGGAAAAGAAGGAAAACAGTCCATAAACAGCTGATAAATGAAGGAAAACAGTATGTAAATGAAGGAAAACAGTCCATAAACAGCCAGTAAATGACGGAAAACTGACCGGAAAAGAAGGAAAATGGTACGCAAACGAAGGAAAACAGGCGGTAAACGAAGGGAAACAGCCGGTAAACGACGGAAAACAGACCGGAAAAGAAGGAAAATGGTACGCAAACAAAGGAAAACAGGTGGTAAATGAAGGAAAACAGGCGGTAAACGAAGGAAAACAGGCGGTAAACGAAGGAAAACAAGCGGTAAACGAAGGAAAACAGGCAGTAAACGAAGGAAAACAGCCCGTAAACAAAGGAAAACAGCCCGTAAACGGAGGAAAACAGACCGGAAAAGAAGGAAAACAGTCCATAAACAGCCGGTAAACGACGGAAAACAGACCGGAAAAGAAGGAAAATGGTACGCAAATGAAGGAAAACAGGTGGTAAACAAAGGAAAACAGGCCTTGATGTCTCTTTTCAGTCACTTTGCATAGTTTTGTTTCTCTTTTTAGTCATCTGGTGCCTGTTTTTGGTCATTTGACTCATTTTTTTGTCATTTTGTGTCTATTTTTATCATTTTGTTTCTCTTTTTTTAGTCATTTTATGTAGTTTTACATCTATTTTTTGCCATTTTATGTCTCTACGTCATTTGTTTCTTTTTGGTCACTTTGTATAGTTTTGTTTGTCTTTTTAGTCATGTTGTGTCTATTTTTTGACACTTTGTTTCACTTCTTAGTCATTTTGTGTCTCATTTTGTCTTTTTTGTGTCTCTTTTTTTGCCTTTTTTGTCATTTTGTTTCCCTTTCTAGTCATTTTGTGTCTCTTCTTGCCTTTTTCTGTGTCAATTTTGTTAATTTGTTTCACTTTTTTGCCTTTTTTGTCATTTTGTTTCTCTTTTTAGTCATTGTGTCTCTTTTTTGCCTTTTTTGCGTGTCATTTTTAAAAATTTGTTTCACTTTTTTACCTTTTTTGTCTTTTTGTTTTTCATTTTAGTCATTTTCAGTTTTTTTTCCTTTTTGTGTCTCTTTTTGGTCATTTTGTTTCTTTTTTGCCTTTTTTGTCATTTTCTCTTGTCATTTTGTGTCTTTTCTATTATTTTGATTTTCCTATTGTGTCATTTTCTTCCCCTTTAATGTAATTTTGTGTCTCTTTGTGACAGTTTTGTGTCTTTGTGGTGGTTTTGTCTCCACATATTTAACTTTGTTTGCAGCCTCTACACATTTCTTTACTCCATTCTGCTCATCAGCTGTAGAAAGACGTTAAAATAATGTGGAGGCTGTAATGAAAACTCCTGCTACCCGACCACAGACAAGTTCAATTAAATTAGCTTGAATTAAAGCCTCTGATCGTGTCCTCGCCGTACACACTGAAAACCAGGCGGCTGTAATTCGTCCTGATTCTGCTGAAGCTAATGGAAAGTGTTTCTGTGCTGTCCGTCCTCGACACACTGATCCCAATTAGCCGTGAAGAGACTCTCCACTTCCATTTAACTGTTAACTAACAACAGAAAGCCTTAATCTGCTCACTCAACCTTCATTAAAGGCACGTTTTGGCCCGGTGGCTCCAGAAAGCTGCCCCTCAGTCTTGACGTGTTCACGATCACTACTGCTTTACAAAACACATGCTAACGTCCACAGAGCTGCCACTACATTCACTTTCTCTGTCATTTTCCAGCTAATATCTGGTATTTGGGTCTGAACCTGATTATTTGGTAAAATGAAGCTCTGCGGCTGTTTACTCTGACATCTGATGGGTATTATTCTCTTCTTTTTCAGGAATTTCAACGCGTTTTTGGGTAATAAGATGTTTAATTCACTAATGTAACTGCTGGGATCTCTCACAATACTGCTGTTAAAGCAAATATTGATATTTGAATCTGTGAAACCTTGAAAAATGTTAAATTCTGATGTTTTTAACATCACTGTCCAACCCATTTAAGCCACTTTAGAGCAGCCTAGCATTCTGCATAAATATAGAAATGTTTCAGTTTTCTTTTTTTTTGTCATTTTGTGTCTCTTTTTTGTCATTTTGCTTCACTTTTTTGTCATTTTGTTTCTCGTTTTGTTTTTATATTTTCTATTTTATTTTTTGTCATTTTGTGTCTTTTTTCATTTTATTTCTCCTTTTTTGCCATTTTATTTTTCATTTTTGTCATTTTGCTTCACTTTTTAGTTTTGTTTCTCGTTTTTGATATTTTCTATTTTTTGTCCGTTTGTGTCTATTTTTTGGTCATTTTGTGTCTCTTTTAATCCTGTTGTTTCTCATTTTATTATTTTGCTTCACTTTTCAGTTATTTTGTTTCTTGTTATTGACATTTTGTAATTTATTTGCTGTCATTTTGTTTCTCTTAATAATTTTATGTCTCTTTTTGTTGTTTAATTTCTATTTTTTGTCATTTTGTGTCTTGTCATTTTGCTTCACTTTTTTCTAATGTGCTGTGAAAGTTTTAAGGTGTTTCAACCTCTAAAGTTCCGTATCAATGACCATCATTCCAAATACAACTGTCTTTTAGCCCATGTTGTTTAATTAGTCATAATTTTAGCAGGAATTGCGAAGTGACATCACGAAATTAGCACTTTATTAACTTTATTTGCTTCCTGGCACAAAAAGAAAAGACTTTCCTACAAAAGAAGTTCATGTGATACAATATAATTTAGAAAGAACAGGACAAAAAGTCTGAAAAAGCAAGACGTGACTGAGAAAAACTATCTGCTATTTGGAAATTTTGTGACTACAAAAAAAGATGCTGTAGACCTCCAACAGGAGTGAAAGTGTAGATAGGAGGTCTACAGGATTATTCAGTATTGTTAAAGTACAAATCAGCATCAAAACAAGACTCAAAATACTCTTCAACCATCAATATATGAATAAAGGTGTACTCAAAACATCCAACATCATTTTTCGAGGATTTCCTGCCGACCTGCTCCAGATCAGAGCTTCAATTTGAGCTCAACACTTGTTTAAATCTGTCGACTTCGCTCCGACTGGGTTCAAAACGGAAAACAAGCCCATCCATGTCTGTATTTCTGACTGTATTTAGTCACTTCTGTGTGGATAACAGCACTTTAATATTGTTTTTCTAGCACCAACAATCGAAAAAAAAAAGCCTCAGCGATCAAAACCACTTCTCCTCTTATTAAAATTCATTTTGTCTTTGCAACAGCAGCAAAAACAAAAGGCAGCTATGAGCGAGGAGCAAACAAAGCAGAATAATGGAGGCATAAAGCTCTTTGTGCACGTTAGAGAAGCTGTAAAAATGAGGAGGAGCTGAAACAAGCTGCACAGATTAAGTCTTGTTGTTCAGCGGTTGCTCATTACATGAAGGCAGGAAGCTTTATGTTGCACGACTATCTGACTGCACAGCGGCTACGAGCAATTAGCTTCTGTTGTGCACCTTGGAATAAATGGAAGCTCCAGCGGTGGAGGAGCTGATATTAGCTCAGCAGAAATCTTCATATTTCACTTTGTGAAGCCACATACTGGAGCTGTGGCTTCTCAGTGACCTATAACATCCGTCTGCCAGTAATCTGTTAGCGCCTCTTAGCTTCTGTCTAGCCTCCAGAAAGCTCCTGACACTTCCTGTCCTAATGACACCTGTTAGCTGAAGAAAGGTCACATTAGCTCCTGTTAGCTTCTGATACCTCCACAGAGCTCCTGACACATCCTGTTTGGTCCTCTGTTAGCAAAAGAAGGGTCACATTAGCTTCTGTTGTCTAAAGATAGCCCCTAATGTCTCTTGTCAGCTCTTGATTGATCCTCTTTGCTCTTGCTAGCTCCTTTTAGCTTAAGTTAGCTAAATAAAGCTCCTATAACCTCCAGTTTCCTCCTTTGAGTTTCAGAAACATGCAAGTGCCCTGTGTTAGCACCGGATGAATCGTGTTAGCTCTTGTCATTTTCTGATGGCTCTGGTTAGCTCCGATTAGCTAAAGAAAGGTCACATTAGCTCCAGTTAGCTCTGTTTAGCTGCAGATAGCTCCGGATAGTTCTTGTTAGCTCCTGTTAGCTTTAGTTACCTCCAGATAGCTCCTGACAATTCCTAATGACACCTGTTAGCAAAAGAAAGGTCCTATTAGCTCCAGTCGGCTAAAGATAGCTCCTAATGTCTCTTGTCAGCCCTTGATTGATCCTCTTAGCTCTTGCTAGCTCCAGTTAGCTCAAATTAGCCAAATAAAGCTTCTATAACCTCCAGTTTGTTCCCTTGAGTTTCAGAAACCAGGTGCCCTCTGTTAGATCTGGATGAATTGTCTTAGCTCTTGTTAGCTCTTGTCATTTTCTGAAAGCTCTGGTTAGCTCCTATTCGCTAAAGAAAGGTCACATTAGCTCCATTTAGCTTTGTTTAGCTGCAGATAGCTCCGGACAGTTCTTGTTAGCGCTTATTATCTTCTATTGTCTCCAGAAAGCTCCTGGCACTTCCTGTTCAGTCCTAATGACACCTGTTAGCAAAAGAAAGGTCCCATTAGCTTCTGTTGTCTAAAGATAGCCCCTAATGTCTCTTGTCAGCTCTTGATTGATCCTCTTTGCTCTTGCTAGCTCCTTTTAGCTTAAGTTAGCTAAATAAAGCTCCTATAACCTCCAGTTTCCTCCTTTGAGTTTCAGAAACATGCAAGTGCCCTGTGTTAGCACCGGATGAATCGTGTTAGCTCTTGTCATTTTCTGATGGCGCTGGTTAGCTTCAATTAGCTAAAGAAAGGTCACATTAGCTCCAGTTGGCTAAAGACAGCTCCTAATGTCTCTTGTCAGCTCTTGATCGATCCTGCTAGCTCTGGTTAGCTCAAATTAGCTAAATAAGGCTCCTATAACCTCCAGTTTGCTCTTTTAAGGTTTAGAAAACCTCCAGCCGTCCTCTGTTAGCTCATGAAAGCTCCTGTTAGCTCTTATTAGATTCTCTTAGCTCCTACACCTCAAAATCATCACAAAAAGATGCTACATCACTAGAAAAAAAGTATAAAAATCAGAATTTAAACAGCAAAATCACCACAAAGAAGACCGAAATTATCAGTAAATAATCCAAAATAACAAAATAAAGACCAAAATTACCACTAAAAGCCCCAAAATAATCAAAACAGACCAAAATTACCAATAAAAGACCCAAACTCACCAAAAAAGACCACTAGAAGACCCAAAATCAATACGAAAAGACCAATATCTTTACAAGGATTTTAAATTGTCTGAAAAAGCATGCAATCACCACTAAAAAAGCACAAAATCACCAAAAAGACCAAAATTACCACTAAAAGACCAAAATTACTAATAAAAGACCCCAAAACAACTGAATAAATGACCAAAATTACCTCTAAGAGACACAAATTCACCATAGAAGGACCGATGTCATCACAAGAACTCTAAATCACCAGAATAAAAGTGTGAAATCATCACAAAAACATGTGTCTGTGTTCTTCAATAGTTGTTGGGCTGATATGGTTTTATTTTGGAAAACTATGGTAACAACATAAAATAACCAAGTTTAAAGGATTAAATATGCTTCAAAAAGTAGATTTTTATGTTGATTTAGGATTAATTTTGGCTAATAAAGCTGCAGATAGAGTGAACTCAGTGCGTTTAGGTACAGATAACCTGCAGAATATTGTATATATTGTAATATACTGGTTGAAAAATAGGTTCAATTTCAGTTGTCCAAGATTTTCTTTGGTTCCCTACAGTCTTAAAACATACAGATACAAATAAAGCAAACTTGTGATCAGTAAAAATACCTGAAAGCTCTGCAGAAATAGTCAAATATCCCAAATCCATCCTGGAAATGAGAGGTCAGGAGGAGGCGAGAACATAGCTTAGTATAACAGCTGCTCAGAGGCATTTAAAAGGAGGTATTTAAGAAATTCTTCACGCTCCGTTGATGCGCTGCTAAAAAGAAAAGTTCTGCTCTTGTTGTCCTTTAATGCTCACCCAGTTCCTGGTTGGTTATTAAAGGATTCAGATGCTGCGGATGCACTTACCCTAAATCACTCCGGATAAGAGCGTCTAAATGCCTGCATCTGTCTATATCCTTATATTGTAATTGCCACCATCCTGTATAGATTACGCTCAAAAATCCATCGAGCCTAATGTGATTTCATTAAGATACAGTCTAAGCGAGACGTACCAAACAAATATGGCGGATGGAGGAGTCGATAGCAGAAGTTTCTGCTGCAGCATTGAACGCCGTTCTGGGCCAGAAAGCACTGAAAATCATTCAGGCAGCCCGGAGTTGTTCCTAATGCTTTTTCAATTATTAGGCTGCATGTTTCCCATGTGATTTCACAAAACGAGGTAAAGGAAAGCTGAAAGAATGCACCCGAAAACAAATGGATTTAAAGCCAGATTGACGGTGTTGTTTGGAGCCTTAAAATGAGATTGTAATTGTAAAGATGGAGACCTGACAGGAAAATGCTAAATATAGAGGAGCTGCCACCGCCAGAGGTAGCAACACCAGCATGAGCAGGAAGCAAAAAAGATGCGAAATTACCACAAAGAGATGTGAAAACAACAGAAAACACACAAAACCACCATGAAAGGCCAACTTTAAGGCAAGAATCAGTAGAATTTGGCAAGAAATTTTCCCAAAATAACCAAAATCATCACTCAAGGACACAAAATCACCAAAAAAAAAGACCAAAATTACCACTAAAAGCCCCAAAATGACCACAAAAAGACCCAAATTACCCCTAAAAGACCTAAAATCACCACAAAAAGACCCAAATTCCCACTAAAAGACACAAAATCGATAAAAAAAAGACCTAAATTAACACTAAAGGACACAAAATCATCAAAAAAGACCAAAATTACCACGAAAGACTCAAAATTACCACAAAAGACCAAAATTATCACGACAAGACCAAAATCACCACTAAAAGACCAAAGTTACCCATAAAAGCCCCCAAATCACAAAAAAAAAGACCAAAATTAACACTAAAAGATCCAAAATCAATTTTAAAAAGACCAAAATTACCATTAAAATATACAAAATCACCAAAAAAGACCCCATGTCACCAAAAAATACCACTAAAAAATTACCACTAAAAACCCAAAAATCACCACAAAAAGAACAAAAGTACCACTAAAAGACACAAAATCACTGAAAAAGATCAAAAGTACCTCTAAAACAACCCAAATCACCAAAAAAGACCAAAAAATATCACTAAATGCCTTAAAATAACTACAAAAGACCAAAATTACCACTAAAAGACAAAAAATCACCAAAAAAAACCCAAAATGACCACTAAAAGACTCAAAACGATGACAAACAGACCAAAATTACTACTCAAAGTTCCAAAATCATTACTAAATACCAAAATTACCACTCAAAGACACAAAATCACCAAAAAAAAACCAAAATGACCACTAAATGACTCAAAACGATGACAAACAGACCAAAATTACTACTCAAAGTTCCAAAATCATTACTAAATACCAAAATTACCACTCAAAGACACAAAATCAATAAAAAAACAAGCCCAGCATTAACATTGAAAGACCCAAAATCACCACAAAAGACCAAAATTCCCATTAAAAGACACAAAATCAATTAAAAAAATGACCAAAATAACCACTAAAAGCCCCAAAATCACCAATAAAAGACTACAACCACCATTAAAAGATCAACAGGGTTGTTTGGAGCCTTAAAATGAGATTGTAATTGTAAAGACACAGACTTGACAGGAAAATACTAAATTTAGAAGAGCTGCAACTGCCAGAGGTAGAAACACCAGCATGAGTAGGAAACCCTGTGTTGTCTTAAAAACAGACACAATTGGACACTTCATGTCTCAACTAGACTTAATGAAGCTCATTTATGCTTCTATTTCATGCTCTCCTCAATAAGACCGTTAGATGTTTGCAAATCATTCAAAACGCTGCTGCAAGAACACTGATAATCACCAAGAGAAATGACAAATCAGTCTAGTTTTTAGATTGTTGTGCTGGTTTTCAGTTAACTACAGACTTGAATTGAAGGTTCTACCTGTTCTTCATAAGTTTCTCAGATGTCTGGACTAAAATTATATTAGAGATATGCTTTTTGAAGCCTGGTAGGATTCTGAGATATGCAGCTACTGGTCAGTAAATGGTTTAAACCAAACATAGTGAAGTGCTGAGCTGTTGACTGTCAAAAATTTTAATTACAGACTTCAACAATGTCATTCTGACCAGTAAAAACCACAGTCAAAATGATAGTTGCCACTAATCAGACACTTAGAATGCAGTCTTGACATCCCTCCTCAGACAGTTTAACATTTAATAGTCAAGTTAGACTATCTGGAACTTAAAATACTGATCAACAAGTCAGAATTTTCACCTGTAACATCATTCTGAGCAGTTAAAATGACAGCTAGAGACTTCTGTAATTCAGTTTGGACCATTTAAAACAATCAAACACCATCATAATTATAAATAACTGTGGCCGATGTCACTGTTCATGCACAATAACAAATGCTGAAGCAGCTGTTTTAAATATGAGTAAGCATGCATCAAACCAACAGCAGGGAAACAGAGCGAATAAAATCAGACGTCACGCCAAAACCAGAAGAAAATGGAATTCCAAAAGATTTCACATTATAATCCAAAGTGTTTGGAAACATGAAGATTTTAGCATTAAAAATGGCTGCAGAAGCCCTGCACACATATCTTCAATTCCTTTGACATAAATCTGAACAAACCAAATCAAAATCAAACAATTAAAGCTTTTCTGTATTTCAAAATGGTTTTAGGGTCCTAGATAACGTCATCGTCAGGCAAAGTAATAATATAACAACATAACCAGACTTCATTAAAAAGAGCTTCCATAAATCCAGATGTGCCAAAATGGCTGATTTTACAACCACTTAAGCTAAATAAAACCAAAGTTTATTCCAAGCTTTTTCCACTAAAAACAAACTTTCAGGACTCTGCTTCAGCAACATTCATCTAAAACTCCAAAAACCCACCAAAATCTCACTTTGCAAAGCCAAAACCGTGCAGCTCGGCAGCTGCAGACCTTCTGAACACTCCATGTACTCGAAATTCACAAATCCAAATATGCCAAAATGGCCGGTTCCACAACAAAAATAAAGTTTAACTCGAGGTTTGGCTACTGAAACAAAACCTTCAGTACTTTCTTTCACCAAAGCTCCTATGAAACTCCCAGAATGCACCGATATCTCACTATGCAAGGTCAGAACTGTGCAGCTCAGCGGCTGCAGACCTTCTGAACACTCAACGTACATGAAATCTGCATATCCAGATGTGCCAAAATAACTGAATACAACATTAACATCAAGCAAAACCAATGTTTAAATCAAAGTTTGTCCACTAAAATAAACATTCAGTACTTCTTTCGTTTAAAAGTTCAAAAAAACACCAAAATCTCAATTTGCAAAGCCAGAACCATCCAGCTCAGCGGCTGCAGACCTTCTGTATGTACTTGAAATCCACAAATCCAGATGTGTTAAAAGGACCAGTCCTACGCCACTGCCATCAAACAAAAACTAATTTAACTCGAGTTTCGTCCACTAAGCTCCTAGATCCATGCAGCTCGGCGGCTGCAGACCTTCTGGAGACTCACCGTATTCGATGTCATAGAACACGATGAACTTCTGCCACCGCAGCTCGTCCACCAGCGTCAGCATCACGTCGTTGAGGCGGACGGGCGGCCGGGCGGCCAGCGTGTAGCGCTGCCCTCCGGGGCTGGGGTTGAAGCGGCAGGCGGTCCGGGGCGACCCCTCGCTGTTCCTCTGGATGTACAGGTGAGGGATGTGCATGGCGTCCGTCAGAGACTGCAGGGCGCTGGCCGAGGCGCAGCCGGTGGAAGTGACCAGCGCCAGGATGCCCTGGTTCATCAGCTCGCAGGCTGCAGGGGGAGCACACAGGAGGTTCATTTTACCATAATTTGTTGAAGAGAATGGAACTGAATCAAAGACAGGAAGTGAAGAATAGCAAGGAGCTGGGAGGCTGCAGAGCTGCTCTGATGCTAAATGATGTCTTGACCTCTTACTGCGTTCTGCTGCCAGGCATTAGGTGACATCATCATAAATCTGCTGAAGCGTCTGACAGGTAACACCACGGTTTACTCCAGCCTGACCTACTTCTAGACTCCTAAACCTGTACTTTGTCTCTGGATCCAGGAGAGACGACACGGTTGGTTAAGCAGGCCACATCTACCGTTAATACGGGTTAAAACTCACTGGGTTGATTGGCAGATTCATGCCACGGCCGTCCACACATCATCTCAAATATCCACAAACTGTCGCTGAGCTCCTCCTCAGCATGGACGCAAATAATAATGAGAATAATTGGATTCATGCATGAAGCTTGAAGACACTTCCAGGTTAGAGAGCTTACAGAATAAAACACTGTACGACATACAGAAGTAAATCTACCACCTGAGAAATTCAGTTTAATCCTCTGAACTCCAGGTTACACTGTCATTTTTCCTCGCTGCAATATATAATTCTGCACTAATAAAGAAGAAAAACAAGCTGAATTTCTTTGACTAACTGGAATATGTCCAAAATTTGTCCGCCTGTCTACAGGTACCATTACAGAAAGAAATAGAGGCTCCACATTCTTTAGATACTTAAAAAAGAATTTGTCCAAGATTACTCCAGTTTTGTCCAGAATGACCTAAAATATGACCAATATGACACAAAATCAGTTTAAATCAGCTCAAAACTTGTCCAAATGACTTAACACATTCTCATATTGGCAAAAAAAAATGCCCATAATGACATAAAATTTGTCCAAAAAGATCACAGTGGTACTAAATTTAGACATAAAAGACCTAAAATGGTCCAAAATGATTTAAAACGAGATCATCTTGACACAAAACTGAACATAATGACATAAAATCTGTCCAAAACAACCACAGTGATTCTAAACTTAAACATAAAAGACCTAAAACTTATCCAAAAAGACTTAAACATAGACATAGAAGACCTAAAATGGTCCAAAATGACTGAAACAACATGATCATCTTGACACTAAACTTCCCATAATGACGTAAAATCTGTCCAAAAAGACAACAGTGATACTAAACTTCGACATAAAAGACGTAAAATACGTCCAAATAGACTTAAAACATGATCATATTGACACAAAACTGCCCATAATTATATCAAATCTGTCCAAAAAGACCACAATTATACAAAATTTAGACATAAAGGACCTAAAACTTGTCCAAAATGGCACAAAACATCTCCAAAATGACTCACAATTAGCCAAAAATTGAAATTTCACAGCCGTTTCAGTTTCAGCCCAGGCTTAATCTCTGTCTTAGAAGCGTTTCTACAAAGTTTAGAAACACAAGAGCAGAAAATATCAAAGACACCGAGCCCACACATAAAGAAATGGAACAGCGAGTTCACAACGAGAGGAGTCCTTTCAGTCTGCATGTAAATGAGCAAAATGTGGATAAAAAAAGAGCCACATTCACACAAAGCAGGTCAAATTTAAGTGCAAGAAGTAAAATGCAGATGTAAAGAGGTGAACGACCTCATGTAAACCGAACTAAACATCAGCGAGATGACAAACTCTGGCTTTTAAAGAGATAAAAGTACCAAATATATACGTATATACACATATATAAAGAGAGGTTAAAATGAATCTGAGATCACAACCAACGCCAACAAACGCTCCAAACAACCACAAATATCTGCATTCTGATGTCAACTGTGCAAATGTTGTTCAGATTCACAAGTTCCAGAGTTGTTTCCAACCCAGAGACGACACAAATCCCCAATCAGGTGCATTTTATTCACTGCTAGCAAGACATATCATCAAAATCCATCCATTAGCATGAGTTAGCATCACAAACCAGCAATGAAGTCGCCTCTGACGTCACACTACCTGAAGTTTTATCCTCCTTCAGTCCATCTTTCAGGACATTTCCTTTGTTTCCAGCCTCCTAAACTCCACTAGCTTCCAGGCCTGTTTCCATGCTTCCTCCCAGCTCTGCAAAATGTGTTCCTGAATGCACCACAGAGTCCAGAGGAACTTTAAATCTACTGATATCTGCCGGTAGGTCCCTGCTGCAAGCTGCCCTACATAGTGCCTGCTGACGACTTTAAAAAATGTTTTATCCCTGAAGAAGATGTGACTCTCACCTGAACACAAACAGCATCGGCGTTTATCCTTTAGGGATGCAAATAACAGTATGCAGCCGATATATTTCTGTATTTCTACACTTTGTTCTCGCTGGTTTCCTATAAAAGCTGCCCAGTCCGGCCTCCAAAGGCGGCTGCAGGTCTGTAATATCTCTAAGTGCTGCCTGGAAGCTCCTGCTGAGACCGTTACATCCAGAATCACCTCCTCAGAGCGCCTCAGATATGAAGGTTTTCCAGGAGAACAGTGCTGAGTTAGCACGGCGCTAACGGCTAATCGTCCTCTCCGGGTTTCCTCACTTTGAAGCAGCTTCATCAAACCCAACAGAAGTCAGAGCAGGAGGTTAAAAGTGCAGACGACAACAGTTTAAGTTCACCTGGAAGACATATTTTAAACATATTTTAATGTTGTTTTCAACATTTGTTGTCTGTAAAATTATATTTACCTGAGGAATGTGTGTTCAAACAGCCCATATGTGCAAAAACTGGTCATAGTTTTGTTGTTCTGCAGCACAAAACTCATTATTTTCACAAAAAAAGTTGCAAAAAACTGTCAGATGTGTACAGATGTTTGGGGCTATTCTTTAAAAACAACTGGAGCTTCGTATTCAGTATTTTTAACCAAACTATGATCTTTTTCTGAAATAAACCAAGTAGTTTTGTTGCATAAACAACAGCAACTAGTGGCAAGAAATGACTAAAAATAGCATCTGGAAACAAAAAACTGCCACTGAAGACAGAAAAAAAAACACGTATTTAAAATTAGAAACAGACTGATACAGGATTTTTTTGGGGACCAACGCCAATTTTAAGGAGTAAAACATTTTTAAAAGCAAACTAGTTAGCCGCTTACAATAAAGATGCTGCTTGACTCCGCACCACTGCATGCTCTGCTACATGCGCTGCAGAAAGTGCTGAGAAAATTGTAAACAGTAAAGTTAGAGCTGTTATCTTTTGGATAAACTAAATCACCACAAGCTTCTTTTGTTGCATAATCTTCTGTTAATATCAGGATAAATTCGGCAGCATAG
Organism: Amphiprion ocellaris; assembly: GCF_022539595.1. NCBI lineage: Eukaryota > Metazoa > Chordata > Actinopteri > Pomacentridae > Amphiprion > Amphiprion ocellaris. The sequence continues at coordinate 8,065,575 of NC_072783.1, forward strand.
ATGATGATTTCGATATTAAGACAGAAAATGAATCAAAACGTAGAGCGAAAACAGAGACGGATAATGGTAGTATAGAATTACTGAAAAAAAACAGCAACAGAAAAGTGCAAATGAAAACAAAGATAGAAACCAGAGACTGAAAACAGCAGCTGAAAATGATGGAAAATAGAGACAGAAAGCAGGACCCGAAAGCAGTGTCTCAAAAAAAACAACTAAAAACGACAGAAGACAGAGAACAGCAAGTGAAAACAATATCTAAAAAATGGCTGAAAATGATAATAATCAGAGACAAAAAACAAGGACTGAAAATGAATGAAAACAGTGACTAAAAACAGTGAAAACAGAGACCGAAAGCAGTGACTGAAAACTCTGTCTGATAAAATGACAAAAAACGACTGAAAACAGCGACTGAAAACTAGTTTTGATGCTTTAACTTGAGTTAGTGTAAACAAAAGGGGAAAAAAACTACTGAAAATGAAAGAGTGACTGAAAACGGTACAAAACAATATTAAAACAGCAACTGAAAATGACTGAAAACAGTGACTGAAAGCGGAGTCCTAAAAAAATAACCTGAAAAAGATACAAAACAGCGACTGAAAACTGTAGCTGAAAACAGCTTCAAATAGCAACTGAAAAGCATTTGAACTTGTGCATTTTAACCCAAACCATGATCTTTAACCGACTAGTTTTGGTGCTTTAACTTAATTAAGTAGTTTTGTGGCGTGAACAAAAAGAAAACAGTGACTGAAAACAGTAAACAGGAAGTGAAAACACTACAAAACAATGTTAAAAGTGGAACTCCTGTGTTTGGTTGATCCCACCTCGACCCCTTCATCCTCCTTAAGTGGACTTTGTTGCTATTTTTACATGTGAATTGACATAGCGGAAGGTCAATAGACAAAAACAGTACAAAACAAATAAATAAATATGCAACTATTGCAGTTTTACAGCTTTTATTGTGAAATTAATGCATTTTTACACTGTGGACTGACACTGTTTTTACACATTCTACAGTAGAACTGCACAGATGTCTCCATGAATAGTGACCTTTTACTGTCTGACGGTGTCCAAACAGAAACATGAAGAAATTATTCATGCTTGAGAAGGTTTTTCAGGACAAAATTACATTTTGCTTGAAGCGTTTTTGCTGTTTTTTGCAGTTTAGAGTATTTTTAAAAGGCAAGATTTGATGTAAAAAGTGTCAGATTGGTTAGTTTAGGTCCAATGTGGGTAATATGAGTCTTAGTTGGAGTTTAGGTTGGTTAGTTAGGGTCTAGCGTGGGTAATGTGAGTATTTGTTGGAGTTTTGGTTGGTTAGTTAGGGTCTAGCGTGGGTAATATGAGTCTTTGTTGGAGTTTTGGTTGGTTAGTTTAGGTCTAATGTGGGTAAATATGAGTCTTTGTTGGACTTCTTCAGCTATTTAAGACGCATGTTTCCCTTGAGGTGAGTTTTCCCCAGACAGCCGGTTTAAAGCTTTCATCTCCGGTTAGATCTGTCCGGACGTAAAGGTCAAGAGAAGCTCAGTGAGCAGCGAGAAAAACAACACGTTCAGGGGGATTCCTGGTTCAAAAAACAAGCAGAGAAGCAGAACATCTGGCCGGACGCTGCAGGTTAATGTTTGATGAGTCAAACTTGGCTGAACTCGAGCCGAGCGTCTCCGAGCCGAGAACAAACCGAGTTCAGATCGTCGGCAGAATACATCTCCATCAGGGGAGAAGAGCTGAAGCTTCGTCAGCAGCAGAAACCATGACGAGGCAACAAAACCCAGAGATAATGAGAGGAACTGAGCCGAGTGCAGCTAATGAACACTGAAGCATTTACAGCATAATCTGGTATTAATTTAGGAAATGTTTTCTTATTTTTGTCACCAGATAAGATTGGGATCGTCAGGTCGGTTTAATAAAAATAAATCAGCGAGACTCTGCTGATGATTGAGGTCAGGATATGGATTTACCTCTGGAAGGACTCTCTAAGTGTTTAAAAGGAGCCTGGAGGAGCCGCTAATCCAGAAAAGAGTTTAATATCAGAGGTTCAGGTCGGCCTACAGCTTAGCAGGAAGGAAGCTTCCTAGTTTTTACGCTCAGTGATTAGATGATCAGGCAGATAGAATCAATTCGAGAAGAGATTCCAGTTTAAAGTTAAGGTTTCTTCACAGTTTTTCTATTTTTTTCACAACTTCAGTCATTTCAGACACGTTTTGAGTAATTTTATACAAATTTCAAGTCATTTTGGACCATTTATAGGCAATTCTGGAGCTCATTTTGGAGAACTTGTCTCGTTTTGGACAAGTTTCAAGTCACTTTGAATCATTTTGCACCACTTTTGAGTCATTTTGCACCATTTTTGAATCCATTCGGACAAGTTTCAAGTCATTTCAGACAATTCTGAGTAATTTGAGACACGAATGACTTTAAATAAATATTTGCTGAGTTTCAAGTATTTTTTACATTTCTAAGTAATTTTGGAGATCATTTTGGAAAACTTGTCTCATTTTGGACAAGTTTCAAGTCATTTTGAGTCATTTTGCACCATTTTTGGATCCTTTTGGGTAAGTTTCACTGCATCAGAGCTTCTGATTGGCTGTGAGTGGACCACTTAGCAGCAGAATAGACAAACACAGAAGCTGTTGGACGGAAACGTGACTCATGAGTCCTCGGCGAGTCACAGCTTCATCAGCGCTAAATGAAGCCGAGTGACGTTTACGACTCTTCAGACAAAGAGGAGAAGAAGAAGACAAAGATGGCTGTCGGGCCGCCCGGCTGCTGATTACTGCAGATTCTTCAGCGATAAATCGCTTCTGAACGAGCTCCCAGAAACTAAACGCTCCCAGCTCTGACTGATTCAGTTTTATTCACTCAAATTTGATGCAGATGCAGAAGAAAAGGTTCTGAAATACAGTTTCAATCAAGTATTTACAGCTGCAAATGTGAATGAGGAAAATATCTGCACATGCTCAGTACTATGAGAGAAACATGTGATGCAAACTTGTTTTATACCCCTCCAGGGTAATATTTGGGTTATTTTATACCCCTCTATGTCAGACTATACCCCTCACACTCAAAATATTCCAGGGTCCAGTAAGTTTTTAATGTTATTTTACACACTAGTGACACAACCTGATCCTCTATAACACAAGGTTTTCATGCAGATTATTATTCAAGTGCAGAAACCAGTGAATAGATTTAAAATTAAATTACAATTATTCTATATATACATATATATGTGTGTGTATGTATTCATATTTTTTATAGTTATTTATTTTTATTGAATATTATTATACAAGTTTAACCAACTTTTAACATTTTTTGTTTTTAGTAGTTACGATGTAAATTAATACTTTTAAGTGTGTAAAATGCATAAATGTTAAAAAAATATTTATTTAAACCCTTTTAAAAATTGCTTTATTTTCAATAAATTTACTAGTTATTATCTTTAGGATAACCAAAGTTAAAGTATTGACCATTTTTTGTTCCTTTTTAGAAATGATCTTTCAAATCTTCACATGAAATATCTGTAAAGAAAAATTTCTTTTTTTTGCAGATTTTTAATGTAGACATTATTTACAGTTTTGACAGTTAACATGCAAATTAATACTTGTTTTCTGTGATTTTAAAATTTTTTAACAGTAGCTTAACAAAACAGGAAAGAAAATCTGTAAATTGCTGATAAAAATACAGTTAAAAGCATGTTTTTTTTTCCAGTTTCCTGTCTTCTAAAAGTCTCCTCAGCCTCAGATATCTTGTTTTATTTCCTTTAATTATTAAAATAACCCTGTTTTTCTCTCCAGATCCATCAGATCACCTGCAGAACTTCCACCTCCTCAGAATTAAGATGCCAGCCGGATTGTTTTCGTGTCGCGGCGGCACAATGAGGACGGAAATGAGATTCGGTGATGTGTGGCGCCGAGGCCGGGCAGGCACAGCTAATCGATGGCGGAGGAAACGGATCGCCAGGCCGGCAGAACAAAACAAAAGGATTAGTGCGACTTATTGAACAGATCAGTGGCACGGGACAAAGCAGCCAGATGAGGGGATTCATTGACTCTTAATTACTATTTGTCCTCCACCGTCAGCCAGAAATCCCCAACAAACACAGTATTTTCTTTAAGATATGAATGCAAAGTGCTTTGTAATGACTGAGGATTTGTTTTGTGATACTGAGAGCCACAGAAACACCCACTGGCTCCATTTTTAATTGAATTAACCATCTCAAGACACTGCAGTGTCATCTATTTACCATTTTCCAGTTTCCCTGTGCACACTGCATCGATAAATATGGACATATTTTGCATCACAGCATTCAAAAAGTCCTAATTTTTGCAAAAATATCAACTTCTTTCATTTCTTGTAGAGGTAGGTATTAAACAGCAATTATTTAGAAAAGATACTGTTGGTTCAGACTGATGGCGGCACCAGAGGAAGGGTTGGGTTGTTAGCTAAGGTCGGACCAGACGTTTTAAAATCCTACATCGAATTGCATCACGAACATGAGGAGAAACTTGGCCGATATCTCAACCACGTCTCCACAAAACTCCATTCCTATACTGCAAAAGTGTATTTGAGGTGTATGTTTGTGGACTCTGTCTTTCTTAACTCTTCAAAAGCGTGTAAATTAGCTCTGCTAGTCCTTTAGCATTGTGTGTCTGACATATCGCTAACGACAAAATTGTGTTCATACATTTTACATTTGGACAAAACAAAAACCTGGAGTCATCTTTTAGCTAGTAGTTATACAACCACTGACGTCTTGATTCATCCCTCACCTGGAAGTTTCACAATAATTCGCACACTGAATTATTCCTCACCTGGCAGTTTGACAGCCAGTCACACTTAAATCATCCCTCCCCTCACACTTTCACAACCTTTAATGCCTTGAATATCCCTCACGTCATAGTTTAGCAAATATTCATAGCTTGAGAAACCTAGAAATTTCCCAACTATTTCCACCTGGAGTCATCCTTTGGCTAGCAGCTTTACAACCAATAACACCTTTGGTCATCTCTCACCTGGCACTTTAGCTATCATTGCTATCATGAGTCATCCCTCACATGACAGTTTAGCCTTCGTTAAAAACTTCAGTCGTCCCTCACCTGGCAGTTTCATCGGTACACAACAATAGCAGGCCGCTGCACAGGGTAAAGCACCAGGCTGCTAAAGTGAGGCTGCATTTGGGTACATTTCATTGCCACAGTTTGTATCTAGACTTGGAGAGCGAAGCCGTCGTGCTAGCATGGCTAATGCTAATGTTTGCTACTTAGCACGGGACAAACACACCTTCACTGCTGAAGTGTTTACATCAAACTAAAAGCTTCCTGTTTGAGAGGACGGTGACGTCACCTCAATGGAAGTTTTGAAACTTCTACTTACTCTGCAACTACTTCAGCACAGTGAATACCGCATCCTGTGTTCAGCAAGTCACAATGTATTCATGTTTCACTCCGTAGAGCTCAATTATTACTAAAAATGTTCATATATGGGAAGAACTGGATGTATTTTTGGTGATTTTTCTGGGTATTTATATCTAACTGACTCAGATTTGAGCAGATAATGAAGATTATGAATCTGCAGGTTTGTAAGAAGCTTATCAGCCAGAAATTAGCATTAAAATCTGCGTTCTGCTGATGCTGCAGCTGACGTCCTCGTTGCTGAGTGACTTGTAGAGTCCTGATTTTATCACAACGCAGCAGAATGTTGAACAACAAAACAGAAATGAGACCGGCGTCGCCGTAGAGTTGCATTATCTGGACACAGAAGACCACTGAAGGTCATCTTCCTGTGATTTCCTGCCTGTCTCGCCTCGTCTCAGTCTGATTCCTCGCCACCCTGATTCCTCCTGTTTCGTTTCATCCGTCGGCTTTTCATCGTCCTCCTTCCTCCCACTCTGAGCTTCCTATCTCCCCATGATCTTCTGAACCTGACGTCTCTCTTAGCTTCTGTTTCATCCTCATACTTTGGGCTAAAAGGATCCTTAGAAGTGAGTTCAGGGAGTTTCAGATCGGCGGCTCCGCTGGGATTCAAACCTCCGGCTTGGTGCCTTGCTTTGGCCGCCAACTGAACCGAAGAAGGAGATTGAAGAACGAGTTTCAGGAAGAAACTCACAGTTTTAAGTCCTAATAAGGGGCATTTTCAAATGCCGGAGGTGTCTTTAAGCTGATTAATCGATTAGTTAACCAGAAAATGAATGATTTTGATCAATTGTGAGGTTTTAACTTCTGTTTTCTTAAATGACAGATACTAATAAAAACATGGGAAAAAATTATTAATTTACCAAAAATCAGGCCAACACTGTCAATAACATTCACATCAAAAATCTGTATTTTTGCAAATATTCCGTCATTCTTTTACCACGTTTGACTGTAAAATCACACTGTTTTTCTTAACTGAATAAGTTGAGAAAAATGTAGATATCTGCCCTTATTTTGAAGAAAAAAACTTTAAATATTATGGATTGAAAAATAGTGAATAATTTTTAAAAAAAACTATTCTTTTAAAGATTTACCCAGTTTTATGTACATACAAATAATAGAAAGCGAATCAGCAGGAAAGAAAAAGTTTATTTTTCTAAAAAGCTAACTAATATTTTATTTGCTTGCTGCAGCACTAGCTAATAAACTAGCTAACCTTTGTAAATCTAACAGTGTTCACTATTTTAGCTTTAGCTGACTTTATGTTAAGCTAAGAATGTTACACTATATTAACTTGCTGTCACACCAACACCAACAGCTGATTATATGTTAATTGCGTTATGCTTTATTAGCTTGATGTGTCATTAGCTAACTAACTGACTTTATGTTAAGTCAATGTTATCATGCTTTATTAGCTTACTATAGCACTAGCTAACCTTTGCAAAGCTAATAATGTTCACTATTTTAGCTTGGTATAGCACTAGCTATCAAACTAGCTGGCTTCATGTTAAATGCATAATGTTCTGCAATATTAGCTTGCTAGAGCACTAGCTAACAAGTTGGTTGACTTTATTCTAATCTAATGATGTTCTGCTATATTAGCATGCTGTACAGTAGCTAACAAACTAATTGACTTTAGGTAAAGCCAATAATGTTTTGCTATATTAGCTTGCTGTAACAGTAGCTAAAGAAGTAGCTGACTTTTTGTTAAGCTAATCGTGTTATGTTATATTAACTTGCTGACACATAAACAGCTAAATGATTATACATTAAGTAACTAGTGTTCTGCTTGCTGTAGCACTAGCTAACGAAGGGACTTTCAGCTGAGCTCATAATATCTAGCTATATTAGCTTGATATAGCATGGGCTAATAAACTGCCAGACTTTAGGTAAAGCTAATAATGTTCTTCTATATTAGCTTGCTGTAGCACTAGCTAACTAGGGGACTTCAATTGAGCTGAAAATAACGGGCTAGATTAGCATGATGTAGCATTAGCTAACAAACTGGCTGACTTTAGGTAAAGCTAAGTAGGTAAGGCTGTTGTGTTATATTAGCTTGCTGTAGCACTAGCTAATGAAGTAGCTGACTTTATATTACGCTAATAATGTTATGCTGTATCAGCTTGCTTTAGCACTAGTTAGTTAGCTTGAATTCCTTGCTTCTGTTGGCTAAACTAGCCTGTAGCTTTGATATTATTTTTAAGTGTTATCTAACGTCTATGTTGCAGTTAAAGCAATGTCAAAATTTGAGAATGTAGTTTGTTTTTTATGCAAAAGTGACACGTTTGTCTTGTTAAAAATGACTCCTTAGACTCTTTGTACTCTGAGCTTTATAATAACAAAACCTGCAGTCTAGTTTAATTCAATTACCTCCTGAATGTGTTCGCTAAGCAGACTTCTATAATATTGTTCTTATGGGCTCCATCTTCTCTGGTTTATTCTGCATAACAGTTTAATTCCACGGTGCTGCTGCTTTGTTCGTCCTGTCTCTTCATCACCTCCGTCCCTCCCGCCGCCCTCACAGCTCATTTTTCACCTCGAGGCCGACGGGGTCTTAATTTCTCTCATGCTTAATTAAACGATCTATCTCTGCGGATCTGTAGCCCCATTACCCATAACACCCTGCTCTCTGCTGCAACGCCGGCCCCCGGTGCTCGGCTGCAGCGAGACAACGTGAGTGTTAATAAGGGGAAGAAATGAACGACCTGTAAAGCTAATAAGGCTGCAGACCCTGACTTTATTATGGCAGACGATCCCCAGGCCTCAGCCTCCAACCAGCCAGACTGGCTGAGCAGCCCCATGAACATACAAGAGTCTGAATCCAGTTTTAATAGGGACAGAAACGCCAGGAATCAACGCCTGTCAGGCTCCAGTGCTTATTGCAAATCTAAAATGAAAGAAAGAAAGATGGTTTATTCTTGGATTATTCTGCCGGATGGTGGAACCAGAGGAACAGTCGTGTTGTTAGCTAAAGTCAGACTTTTAAAATCCTACATCGAGTTGCTCAACCACGTCTCCACAAAACTCCATTACTACCCCGTAAAATTTGAACTGCATGTTTGCTTTTGTGGATTTGACCGACTTGGAATTTAACCCTTTAAGCTGATTTGTTACTTGCAGCAAAAACATGGGAATTAGCTCTACTAGTCCTTTAGCATTGTGTGTCTGACTTAGATCAAATGACAAAATTGTGTTCTGACATTTTACATTTGGACAAAACAAAGATTTAAGTTGGAAAAACAGGAAACATTGAAAGTTGACTTTCCTTAAAATTAAGTTACAGCACCGCAAATTGCTCATTTCAGAGGAATTAAATGATTTCAGTACATCTAACTTGAACCAGTGGCAATAATATTAAATAATAATGCACTTCAGAGATCCCTCACCTGGCAGTTTCACCATCATTAACACAATGAGTCATCCCTCACCTGGCAGTTTCACAACTATTCCCATCTGCAGTCCTGTTTTAGGACTATCTAGTAGTTTTACAACCATGCATGTCTTGACTCATCCCTCACCTGGCAGTTTCACCACATTCACAACCTCAGTCATGCAAGTCTTTAATCATAATGCAACTAAGAATGGCATGTGCAGTCAGAATAAATACCAGGGACACCCCACCAGTCAGTTTACCAGAAGTGAAACAGTTGACACAGAACCATAAAAAGATCCTTATGTTCTGGGTGTTTATAGTAGAAAACAATTTTATCTTCATGTTTTAATATTTGTATTTAGTGTAACTGACTTTGTTGCATAAAGACAGCATACATATAGTAAATGATCTGATATAATCCATCATCTGTCAGCGCCTCCCTTGTTTATTTAGCTGCTCTAACAGATTCTTGTCATTTAAAGTTCTTTATTCAAACATCCTATTGTGTTGCTACATAATAAAGAGCTGCTGACTTATTAGCTCGGCTTCACTGCAGAGTTTTAATCTCCTCCGCCGACGTAAACACTTCATTTAAATAAATACTGTCACAGAACATCAGCCGGCGGCATCTCCAGCCGATAACTATCAGTGGTATCGGTCGACGGCTGGCTGAATAAAGGCGTCTGTGATCAGTGATGAGTTTCAGGCCTGGACGGAGCTAATGCGCTGCAAACAAAACAACGCCATTAGCGCTATCGAACCTCCATCTCAGCTCATCTCCGACGCCATATTTCTCCTTCACTTACTGCTACTGAGAGGCTGCAGATGGAGTTTCATGGGCGTACCCGTGTACTACCGCTGTGCTTGTGTGTAGTAGTACTTGTAGTAACATGTTCGTTTCGTTCGCCGCTTACCGCAGACAAACGCTCCCCGGGGAGGCTTCCTGACAGCTGCTCAGAGGTCAGAAACATGTTGTATAATGCATGCCTGTGTGAATTATTCAGCTTCAGAGGTGATGTTATTGTTGGTTTTTTTAACCTGTAAACAGAATCAACACCAGCTGTTTCAAACTGATCCCACAATGTTCAGCTATTTCTTAAAACATTAGCTGTAAATGAATCCATAATTTACAACACTGTAGAGTCTCAGCTGTAATATGTGTATCATCAGGTAGAGTTTTATATGATGTTTATATGGTGTTTTTAGGGTGTTACATACAAATAAAGTTATTATTTTAAACTCTAAGAGTCCAACAGATGCTTTTTTTGTCTGAAAACATTTAACCATTTTATTCGATTACTTGCTCTGGAGGTATTTATTGCAGTGAAGTGTAGCTTATATCAAATTAAACTGCATAACTTCACCTTTCCAACCTTACTGGCTGCTTGTCTGGGCAACAAAGTGTCTGCAAGACAAAGAACTCTGAATTTATATCAAATTCACAATTAACATCCTTAGAAAACCAATTTTGCTCAGCTAAGTGCTGTCATCATGCATCATTGCAATAAATACTGGCTTGTAAGGACTTATTTTGCCGTCTAGTAGGTTCAGAAGGACATTAACACCCAATTAAGCAGCAGTGAAGATGCAATTTTGTACCTACAAAGCACAAATTAACAGACTTCCAGCCAGGAGACTTGAGTTTGAGTCCAATCTTGAACTGCAATTACAGTTTTATTACCTGACTTAAGTCTTTGTTTGGACGTTTAATTACCAGCTCTACTTGGTCTACCTGGTTATGTTCAGGTGCTGAAGCTACTTGTTTTTAGTTTAGGTATCAAAATTAGTTAGAGTCCAACCATGGACCTCTATTATAGTTTTATTTTTTGTCTTAAGTTATCTTGACTTCCATTTTCATGTTTATTTTCAGTTTCAGTCTGTGTTTGGTGACGTTCTGACACTAATAATTAAGTTGAGAATTCAAAACTACTTTGCTAACATTAGACATGAGTTTAGGCACCTAAGCTTCATTGGTTAAGTTTCGGCATCAAAACTGCTTGGTTAGACTTAGACAACTAAACGCTTTGGTTCAGTTAGACTCTAAAATTATTTGACCAAAGCTTCTTGGTTGAATTTAATCACTATAACTGCTTGGTCAAGTTTAGACCTCAAAACTACTTAGTTGCGATTAGACATGAAATCTAGCTTAGTTTAGTTTAGTTGGGTTAGACACTACAGCTACTTGGTTAAGTTCAGACACCAAAACTACCTGGTTACATTCAGATGCTGAAGCTGCTTGTTTTTAGTTTAGGTATCAAACCTACATGGAGTCCAATCATAGATTTCTATTATAGACTTAAGTCTCATCTTGACTTTCATTTCTATCAGTATTTATTTATGTTTTCAGTCTGTGTTTGGTTAAAATTAGGCATCGAAAGTGCTTGTTTAAGTTTAGGTGCTAGAGCTACTTGGTTAAGTTTAGATCTCAAAGCAACTTGGTTAAGTTTAGGCACTAAAACTACTTTGGTGGATTACAACACCGAAACCACTTGGTTAAGTCACTAAAGCTACTATTTGGTTACTGTACGTTTAGATGTTAACCCACTTAGTTGAGTTTGTGCATCAAAATACTTGAATCAGTTTTGGGACCAAAACTACTTAGTTTAGACACTAAAATGTCTTGGTAACTCTATGCTCCAAAAGCGCTTAATTAAGTTGTTGCTTTAGTAAGTTTAGGTACAAAGCTATTTGGTTAAGTTTAGGCATCAAAAGTGCTTGGTTAAGTCACTGAAACTACTTCGTTATGTTTAGACACTAAATCTTCCTGGTAACTCTCTGTGCCAAAAGCTCTTGGTTAAGTTGCTACTTAGGAAAGTTTAGGCACAAAAGTACATGGTGAATTTTAGGGGAATTACTTAGTTACTTTGCTAAGTTAAGACACCAGGACTACTTGGTTAAATATAGACAATAAAACTACCTAGTTATGATTAGACATGAAATCTAGTATGGTTAGTTCAGTTGGGTTACGTTCAGACACTAAAATTTCTTGGTTTAGTTGCTACTTTAGCTGGTTTAGTAAAAAACTATTTGGTGAATTTTAGGGGAAATACTTAGTTAAGATTAGAGAACAAATCTACTTTGTTTAGTTAAGACACCAAAACTATGTCGTTTACTAGCTAGTTTAGTTCAGTTGGGTTATGTTTAGGCACTAAAACTACCTGGTTAAGTTTTGAAACAACAGCCACTAAGTTAAAGTGTTTTCCAGTCGAGAAATTAGTTTAGTATTGTTCTATTACAGTGAAACTACAACAAAATTACATAAAATGTAGCATAATGTAACAAATGTAAACATAAAAATGTTTAACTGACTTAATCAAAAATGGTCATTGGTGGTTCAAATACACTCTTTCTCTACATTGTCACGTTAGGCTCCATTTTGCTAATTTCCAGGTTGAAAAATCCACCAGAGATGCATTTATTCAGACGACAACACAACATCGGCAACAGTACTGAGGTTATTTTATGTTTATCAAAGATCAGAATGGATGTTAAGGAGCCTAGAGAGCTATTAAAAGGTGAATTACTGTCCCAAAAGTACCAATAAATCAGCTAATAACATGTAGATGGTCGATGTTCTGCAGCTTCATCAGTGAAAAATGGATATTCTACTTTGAAAATGAGGTATTAAAAGTCCTGTGATGTTGTTATAGTTGACAGATCTCCATGGAAACCGGCTCTTCAGGTCTGAGTGACGGCGGCTCATGAAGATGATTGACAGGTGGCACACCTGACAGCGAGGAGGGCGGGACTCCGACATCACACCTGTCTGCAGCTGAAGGATGGCGGCTGAACTCCAACCGCCATGATGGAGGAGCTGCCAGACCGCGCTGCATTCAGGGATGGCAGGAAACGGGAGCGTCCGGATGCAGGTGGCTCGTTAAAACCACTTTAAACGCAGTAAAGAAGAGTTTAATTGTAATTTAGGTGTTTATCTGCAGCGACCTCTCGTCCAGGAGGATTTAAACGCAGCATTAACGTCGTTTCCAGAGCAAACAGGAGGAGAGAGACGGAGGAGGCGAGCTAGACGATGATGATGATTTATTAGAGAGAACGGGATGCTGAGAGAGATTCATTCATCACAGAGAGACAGCAGAGAGACGAAGCCATCAGTCAGCTTTAACAACGAGGACGTGGAGGGAAAACACACCTGGACGGACAGACGGACGGACGGACAGGACGGACAGGTAGCAAACCCAGATCAGAGAGGAGATGATCTGCTGGGAGACGAACAGGAGCAATGAGGCCGGTGTTTACTTCAGGATCACGTCCAGGTATGGATTGTAGCTCGAAACGGACGTGAAAACACAAAGACGAGACACAAAACAACAAAAAAGAGACATGAAATAACACAAAACATGACAAAAAGATGACAAAAAACAAGATAAAAAATAGATACAAAGGAACTGACAACAGCTAAAACATTTTTAGAGGCTGTAAAAATATATAACACAAAGAATGTTTTTTGTTTGTTTTTGTTTTTTTCATAACACCTGTGGAAACTGGAAGAATCTTGGACATAATCCTTTTATTTATTAATTTAGGGACTTTTTTTTCAGTAACACCTTTGGAAACAGAAAAATCTTGGACATATTTATTTATTTGTTTATCATTTTATTTATTTTTTGTTTTGTTTTTAATAACACACAGGGAAACTTGGGAAAACCTTGGACATATTTCTTTCTTTCTTTTTTTCTCTAGAACTTTCAGGGGTTTTTCATTTCGTGTTTTTAGTAACACCTGCGAAAACTTGAAAAAGTCTTCTACATATTCCATTTGTTTATTTTTCACTTTTGTTGTTTTGTTTTTGTTTTCAGTAACACCTGTGGAAATGGGAAAATCTTGGACATTTGGCATTGATTTATTTATTTGTTTATCTATTCATTTATTCATTCATTCATTTGTCACAGTTTTTTTGGTTGCTGTTGTTTTTACTAACACCTGTGGAAGCGGAAAAATCTTGGACAGATTCCATTTAGTGATTTATATGTTTGTTTATTTATTTATGACTTTCAGAGGTTTTTTTGTTTATTCTAGTAGCACTGGTGGAAACTTGGAGAAATCTTGGACAGATTCCATTTATAGGAGGTCCTCGGTTTACGACGACCTCCACCTACGTCAGAACTGGTCACGTGGAACTAGTTGATGAGTGGATGAATACATCGTCATGCAGCGATATAAGATGGTTTCCATTCTCTGGTTGTACACCACCTTGATGCTACATTCACTAACTTTTTGTCCTTCATTATGGCTCCCAGCATAAGTCAGACTCTTGTGATGCTTGGAAGAAAAGGAAATTCGTCTCCATGGAAGTGAAATTAGACAGAATAAAACGTTTGAGTTGTAAAAACAGGTCAACATATTGTAGCGACCCTCTGTGATAAATGAGTGAGACTTTATCTGGTTCTCTGGTGGTTTATTGAACCTTCACACAGGCTACTGTGGGCCGTAGCCAACGCCAGAAGAACTAGAAAAACCCCAGAACTTAGCTCCAGAATTAGCCACTGTTCCCAGCTCTCTCTACTACTGACTCTCAGCCAATCAGAGGTGAGCTAACTAAACATGGCACGTTCACTGGCATTAGGTAAATCTGGAACCAAACAATAAACACTGAAACCTCAACATCAACAACAATATCAGTCAGTTACAATATTCTGTTATCTCCTAGTAAAATGATTCATACATGCATGAAAGTTGTTGAAGAACTGATCGATATTGTGATGCACAGAACAGATTTGTTTACAGTTTCAACGGAGTTCCGACTTGCGGCAAAAATCGACTTAGGTAGATTAGCAGAAACTGGACTCCTGTAGTTATATATTTATCTAATTATTTTTCACTTTCTTTTTTTGTTTTCTGTAACACTTGTGGAAATGTGGGAAAATCTTGGACATATTCCGTTTGTTCGTTTATGTATTTAGTTATCTTTTGTTCTTTCTTTCTTTTTTGGAAACACCTGTGAACAACTTGAAAAATCTTGGACATATTCCATTTATTTATTCTTTTATTTATGAATTCATTGATTAATTTACATATTTATTTATTTTTCACTTCCATTTTTTCATTTTTTTTTTAGAATAGACCAGAACTTTATTGTCATTGTACAACAAGTACAGCAAAATTAAAAATGTAATCCAGTCAGTCCATCATTCACAATTAGGCCTAAGTAACCTAAAAGCATGGCATGAAAACAGTCTAAACAAATGAATATTAGACAAAACACTGGAATAAATGAATGAAACACCAAACCTAACCCATACGGGTTTACAGAAGCTCCAACCAGGAGAGCATCTTCACCATTTTAGACTCTGACAGGTGGATCTGGAGGCAGACGGGGTGAAAAGAACTACTTTGGTTTTTCTGGTGGCAGAAAATGTGGCGACAACAAGCAACTGCACGATGCAGATGGTAGAACTGAAAAAACTAATGATTTTGTTGAGGTTTTATGAGGGGGAAACATGTTTGTTGAGCCTGGAGGAGCCACACAGTGAGAAAACAGCGACAATAAACTCCATAAACTCCTAAAATCCTGCAGGGGAGCTTTAATTAACAACAGCTGGCTGCTCATCGGCTCAGATTCATAAATCAGAGGCTCCGTTTGCATGCAGAGAACCTGGAAAGATCTCATGTGTGGTCAATTATTGAAGCAAGTTTTTTATAATTCAAAATGTCACAGCGCTGCCGTCATGCATTTAGGAGGATTTCTGGACAAACTGCTGCAAAAAGTCACAAGAAGACTCCAGATGGAGCTTCTGCTTCTCACGAGTCGAGCTTTTATCAAACTGTCGAGCAAATTCTAATCAAACTACAGAAATGTTGTAAATATGTACGTTAAATCAAGATGCTAAACCTGTCGGAGGGTTTAAGACCACCAAAATAATCACCAAAATTACTCATTTATCAGCCAGAAACAGGGAAAATAGAAAGAATCATAACATTTCCAACTTTCAGACAGTCCTTGACCTAATCATGTGTAGTTTTGTTGAAAAAAAAAGACCAAATCTGAGCTTAAAATTGTGATAGTTCTTCAAAAATACATTGTTCTACATGTTTTACCCAATAATTTGGTCACATTTCCATCTGGATTCTTGTAAGAAGAGAAAATATGAAGAGAAACAACAGAAAATAAACATCTGAACCTTAAAAAGACATGTTTTCATTTTAAGAAATCACCAAAATGACGCCATTTATCTACCAGAAATGGACAGAAATGTTTCATTTTTAATTTTTCAGACAGTTCTTGGACTCATTATGTGCAGTTCTGTCAAGAAAAATGACCAAATTTGACCTTAAACTTGTGATATTTCATGGAAATCAAAATATTCTACTTGTCTCATTCAATAATTCAGTCGCATATTTCATCTAGACTTTTCCAAGATGAGAAAACAGAGGAAAGAAAAGACAAAAGATGAGAAAAGACAAATTTTCTTGTTAAAAAAAAAAAAATC
This sequence comes from Amphiprion ocellaris, assembly GCF_022539595.1. Taxonomy (NCBI): domain Eukaryota; kingdom Metazoa; phylum Chordata; class Actinopteri; family Pomacentridae; genus Amphiprion; species Amphiprion ocellaris. The sequence continues at coordinate 8,081,798 of NC_072783.1, forward strand.
ACCAAAATGACACAATTTATCAGCCAGAAATGGCAAAAATAGAAAGAGTTGTTGGATGTCCAACTTTCAGACAGTTCTTGAACTAATCATGTGTGGTTTTGTCATGAATAATGACCAAATTTAAGCCTAAAATCATGATATTTTTAGTCTTGTTCAATAACTCTGTTGCATGTTTTCATCTGGACTCTTTAAGAAGATGAAAAAGGAAAGAAAAGACAAAAACATGAGGAGAAAAGGTGTGTTTTCTTTTAGAAAATCATTAATATGATATGATTTATCAGCCAGAAATGGTAAAAATAGAAAGAATAATCACATTTCCAACTTTCAGACTGTCCTTGAACTGATCATGTGCCGTTTTGTAAAAAAAAAAAGATTAAATCTCAGCTTAAAATTATGATATTTTCAGTCTTATTTAATAATCTGGTTGCATATTTCCATTGGGATTTTTGTAACATGAGAAAAAAGGAAAGAAAAAGATGAGGAACAAAACATCTTAAAAGTCGGTGTATCTACTGGAAAGTCTGAATATTCATTAAATTTCACGTGGCCTGGCTGCTGATTAGAGCTATTTTGTGCTGTTTAAAGTGAAGACCGCTCGTTTAGACGTTAAATTCTGAATCATTGATGCTCAGAAAATCCCAGAAAAGGCAACAAGCATCGACGTCTCGCACCACGAATCCAAACACTCGACTTGTTTGTCCTCCGAAACGCTGCAAGCGTTCCTCAAACATCCAATTTAGAGACTTTGTGGAGCTTCAAATATTCCCGTGGCTTGTGTCCACACGGAGGAATGAAATAACGGCGGTTTGTTCGGGAGGATCAGGACAAACAGCAGCTCCTCATGAAGTTCTCCAGACCTGCAGGAAACCAAACGGCCTCTCAGCCACACCAGCAGCAATTACAGGTTAGAGAGGACGGCGGCTGAAGGTTATCGGAGGTTAGAGCCGTCCAATCAAAGCTCAGAGGCTCAGGATGGATGGAAAAGATGATTTCTGAGATAACGAGTCGACGGAAGACTCCAGACGGAGAGTTTTTATTCGACTGTGAAGCAGAAAACTGGAAAAGTGAGCTTCAGAATCAGGTCTGAGAGGAAATGACGACATTTATCAGACAAAACTGAAAGGATTGTTGGATTTTCAACAGTCCAGGAGGTTTGGATAGATGTGTTTTCTTTAAAAAAAAAATCACAAACTTGACACTATCAGTCAGAAACTGAAATAACACAAAGAATCATCACATTTCTGACTTTCAGACAGTCCTTGAACTAATCATCTGCAGTTCTCTTGAGAAAAACGACCAAATCTGAGCTTGAAATTGTGATATTTGATTAAAAATCACATTATTCTACAAGTTTTATTCAATAACTTGGTTTAATTGCATCTGGACTCTCCTGAGATGAGAAAAGAGGAAAGAAAAAACATGTTTTCTTTTTAAAAAATCTCTAAAATGACGCCATTTCTCAGCCAAAACGTGTAAAAACTGAGACAATTATTGGATTTCCAACAGTCCAAGAACTAAAGCTGAGCAGAAAAACACACCAGTCAGTTTGAAAAGACGTGCTTTCTTTTAAAAATGACCTAAATGACGTCATTTATCAGCTAGAAACTGTAAAAACAGAAAGAATCATCACATTTCCAACCTTAAGATGGTCCTGAACTAATCATTTGTGGTTCTGTCGAGATAAACAACCAAATTTAAGCTTAAAATTATGATATTTCATCTAAAATCACTGATATTCTGCGTGTCTTTTCTAAAAATGTACCAAAAATTAAGCACTTTTGTAAAAAACAACAAATTCTGTGCACTTCTGCAAAAATTTAAAGCCACAGAAAGAGAACTGAAGGAAGTAAAAAGATGAAAACAGTGAAAAAAACAGAAGATGCCAGAAATAAATGAAGAGGAGAAAATTAGAAAAAAACAGGACAAAAGAAGAGAAGAAATGATCTTAAAACGTAAAGAGATCAAACATCTGAACCCCAAAACCTTGACAGACGTGCTCTTTTTAAAAAAAATCCCCAAATTAACACTAAAAAAACTGTAACTCATCAAAGAATCATCACATTTCCAACTCTCAGATGGTCCCTGAACTACTCGTCTCAACCAAATCAGTCAGAATCACTTTATTCTCCTCTCGCTTTACTTTAAAATCCGCCAAAAATAAACCGTTTTTTATCATTGGATTCAGTAAAAAACAAAAAATTCTATATTTTTGAACACAACCGTGAAGCTTCCAGTCGCTCAGCTGTGACTGACAGTCGATTCACGAAAATTCCACAACTTTTCTGCCGATTCGTGTTTACAGAGAGCACAACGGTCGCACAGAAAATTAATATTTACTGTTTATTTTTTCACTCTCGGTTCTGTGTGAACCAAAACTAATGAAACTCGACTAAAAAGAGCAGCAAACTGGTTCCTAAGAGACGGAACACAGAGGTGAGAAAATTTCTGGATATTACTTCAAAAAGAAAAATATGTTGAGAGTTTGAAGAAGCTTTTAAAGAGACGTTCATTCCAGGATTTTTATGTGATCTTTAGACACTAAACACACATTTAGTCCAAATACTGAGGAAATACCAATCTGAACCTCAAAATATAAAAATTAAATGACACAAATTATCAGCCAGAAAGTGTAAAAACAAAAGAAATCATGACATGTGCAACTTTCCAACGGTCCTTGAACGCATCACTTTTTTTTTTTTTTAATTCACCAAATTTAAACTGAAAACTGTGAAAATTTGATCAGAATGATTTAAAAATTAGGCCTCATATTTCCATATTGTGAGAAGAAAAGAAAAAATTGATTTTAAATCCACTTAATCTTTAAAAAAAATCACACAAATTTCATAGTTTATCAGCCTGGAACTATAAAATACATCAACATGACTGTGATTTTATTACATATTGTCTGTAAAGTTAACAAAAAAAGGGAAAATCAATATAATAAGAGTTTTTAAAAATCATTTACCACACTGTAAATGCTTTCTTTTTCAAATATCTGCAATACAATATTTTTGCTGACTTTAATTCAATAAAATTGTAATTTTATGGTCAAATATATGAGAAAAAAACCCACATAAAAATATAGTTTTGGCCTGATTTTTAATTCAATGTTATTTTTTTGCAGTTAACGTGCATTTTTTTCTTTCTGTGATCTCACTCAATATTATAAAACAAAACAGAAAAATCTTTAAAAACTGTTTTTAAAATTTATCATATTATACACGTTTTATTTTTCAAATATCTACAATATAATATTTTTTTCTGATTTAATTACAATAAAATAATACCTTTTGTAATTTTATGTCCAAATGTGAGAGAAAAAAATGTTTTTGTATTTTATTTATTTATTTAGTTTTCTACAATTATTTTTTTCCCGTGACCTAGTTAAATTTTAGATGTAAATCTACAAAAACAAAACAAAAATTGTTTAAATAAGAGTTAACAAAATATTCACCAGTTTCATTCCTAATACAAACTTTTTTTTCAAAAACAGCAAATATCCGTAAAATACTGATTTCTTTTGCTGATTTAACGACAATAAAAAAGCAATTTTATGTAAATTTTGTGGTAAAACATAAGAGAAAAAAATACTTTTCCTAAAAATAAAGTTTTGATTTTTAAAAATTTTTTAATTTATTTTTTTTACAGTTAAGGAGTATTTTTTCTTGCCAAGTATTTTTTGTAACACTACTAAAAAAATGGAAGAATCTATTAAATAATAGTTTAAATTAATTTACCACACTAAACATATTTTATTTTTTGAGTATATGCAGTATAATGATATATTTTTTCACAATAAAATAGTAACATTATGTTATTTATTGTCAAATGTGAGAGAAACGAGATGTAATTTTTTTGATAATATTTAAAATTATATTATCTGTAACTACAAAATAAAGCTCAATCTTTTAAATTGCTGTTAAAAATTTATTTTCTACGGTTTCATTCCTAATATACACATTTTTTCTTTCAAATAACAGCAAATATCTGTAAAATACAGACTTTTTTTCTGACTTAAACACAATAAAATGTTGTCATTTGATGACGAAACATTTAAAGAATGAGTTTCTGTTTATATAAAGACAGATTTTGATGTGAAAATTAGTCCAGTTTTTCTCAGATTTTAGTAGATACTGTCTGTAAATCTCTAAAGAACGAGGAGGATGGATGAGGATGTGAATTTTTCCCAGCAGCCTCTGGTTCCTGTCAGCCGTCAGAGGAGGTCAGAGGTCGTCGCCTCATCCCAGAAACAGAGCAGCGTCTGGGGGAAGGATTCCTCCAGAGAGACGCCTCGACATCCAGACACTTAGCAGAGAAGCAGAGAGGAGAGAGACACGACAGGAAATAAGGTGGAAATAAAGCCAAGGAATAAAAGATGGAGAAGAAGAAGACGAGACTGACGGGATGAGGAAAGAAAATAGACATGAAACAGGAAGTAGAGGGAAAAATAAATGGTTGCACTGCAAAAACTCAAACTCTTAAGAAATATATTGGTCTTATTTTCAGTCAAAATGTCTCATTCTACTTGATTAAGATAATTCACTTAACAAGTGACATTTCAGCAAGATAGAGGGACTTGTTTTAAGACAATTTAAATCTTGTTAAGTCAAAACAATCTTGAAATTATCTTGTTTTGAGTTGAATTTTACAAGAAAACTCAAAACAAGTTTAACCTTCATGTCGTCTTGTGGATCAAATCGATCCGTTTTAAAGTTTGAAAATGTTTCTTAAGAACATTCACAAAAAAAATCAACCAAAATCCAGCAAATTTCGCTGGATTTTGGTGTATATATATATATATATATATATATATATATATATATATATATATATATATATATATATATATATATATATATATAAAATGTATTTACCAGTTTTAACCATTTCTGAATGTTACAATATCTACAGTTTTTAATGTATTTTTTCTGGAACCTTTGCTGTCAGATATCTAATTTAATTTAATTTTTTCTGGGTTTACAGACAGGAGGGTGAGGATATGAGGAGTTGAAGGAGTTAACTGAAGGAGTTGAAGTAGTGAGGAGTTGAAGGAGTTAATTGAAGGAGTTGAAGTAGTGAGGATGTGAACGTTTCTCTGTGGAAGGAGGAGCAGCTTTATTAGCGAGAGGAGGCGAGGAAGCAGCTCTCCATGGATTATTGATGAGAGCTGAGCTTCAAACGAAGCTCCACAACAAACCCAAGGGTTAAAGCAAACAGAGGAGGATCTCTGAGGCTCCATTATTAATGAGCTGCTGCTGGTAGGACATAATAAAACGTCCTGTTAGATCACATGATACAGGCAGAAGCAACGCTGCTACGGTACAAATTAATCAAATATAACGGAAAACCCACAGCAGCAGAGTTCAGCTGCATCAGTTCAAGAAAAAACACATCTAAGGGTGCTTTCACACCTGTTAGTCCGCTAGAGTGGTTCGTTTGGACCCAAAAGTTGTTATAATGTTGCTATTTTCAACTGGTTCGGTTCGCATTCACACCAGTGTTTTCGCAGTTGAACCTACTCCAATTAATGTTGTATCTCCCCCCAGTCGTTTGGTGGCGCTGTTTACAAAACAAGGCGTTTAAGTTTGTCCCCTGTTCATCGTAAACGCAGGCTCTCGATCAAACTCGTGTGGAGAATGTGGTTTAGCTTGCGCGAGTTTTTTTGCGCCTCCCAAAATTCCCTGTGCAGGTTACTACGGAAGCTCCCGTAGACCAAAAAGTCTGCTGCGCCATCAAGTGGTCCGAATGGAGACAGGTTTGTGTTCTCACCAGGAGCGAACCGAACTGGAGTTCACATAGAAGCGGACCCAGACCACCTCCCGAAAGTGGTCTCGGTGCGGTTCATTAGTCCGAACCAAAAAAATCTGGTATGCTTTCACATCAGCCCAAACGAACCGTACTTGCAGGTGTTGCGGACTCCAGTCCGCTTTAAGCGGACTAAAAGACGTAGGTGTGAAAGCACCCTAAATGAAAATCTGGCATCATGAACTGAAGAGGTTGTAGAAATGTAAATATTTAAATCTATGTTAAGTACAGCCTCAGTGTTTTTACAGATCTGGTAAAAATATGAAACAGGTTGATTCTCTGATGGTCAAATTGAATATTTTATTGTATTTAAGTCAGCAAAAATTATCATTCTATTATAGATATTTGAAAAAGAAAACATGTATAGTGTGGTAAATAATTTGTTAAACTGTTATTTAAAGGATTTTTCTGGTTTTGTACAATTACAGATAATATCTAGCAAAGATAATCGAAAAAAATCGAAAAAAAAATTAATATCAATAAATAAATAAATAAAATGAACCAAAAAATCAGGCCAAAACTATATTTTAGTGAATAATATTTTTTTCTCTTACATTTGACCATAAAATTACATAAAGTTAAAATTTTACTGTATTTAAGTCAACAAAAAATATTATAATGCAGATATTTGTACAAGAAAACATGTATAGTGTGGTGAATATGTTTTTTTTAAACCCTTATAAAGGTTTTCCCTTTTTTGGTAAATTTTTTGACAGTATATAATAAAATCACGATCATGTTGACTAAAAAAAAATGAAAATAAAAATAACTTGTAAAATGTTGGACAGGTTGATTCTCTCATTCAAATTTAGGATAAATAAAGAAATTTGACTGCAGGACTTTATAGAGCAGGGAAAATTGAACAAAACAGTGAGAATAAATCCAACAGGAGTAAAAAATGCTCAGAAACAACATGGAGTTTTACATCAAAAATGATAATTAAGAAAAAAAATCCACTTTTTTTCTTTTCCAGGCATCATAAATCAGCATTTATTTCTTGATAAAGTGACTTTAAAAAGACAAACTAACAATAACACACATAATGAAGCTTTAAAGCTGCATTCTACCTAACGGCCAGCAGGGGGCGACTCATTCCGCTGCTAAAAAGTACGATATAAATGAGAAAATGAACTGATTTCTCTCTTGATTTGCAGCCACAGTAAACATTTTCCTGATGACTTTATGGTTTCAATCTATAGTTTCAAGCCTCCTTCAACTCTGTTTGGTGTTAATTTAGCCAATTATGGTCACATTTAGAGGAAAATATACGATAAAGCAAGTGTAAATTACCTCCATTTGTCTTTTATATGAAGGTTTTGTCATCAGAATGGTTAAATAAATAACAAAATCGCACAAAAAAAAGCATAAAATGTTCCAATAAATCCCACATTTGCAACTTCAATCTGCAGTGTAAAACAAAATCAGTCGTATTTCTGCTTCTTCTGAGGTCAAACCGATCAAACTGGATTCAAATCAAACAATAAAAAGACGACTGAACATGGAACGATGCTGCTGCTGGAAAAACATGAAGAAACGCAATGAAGGCTGATTAAAAAGCAACACGGTGGAAGAAACGCTGTCGAACACGAAGACGTCTGCAGCAGAAACCGAACATTAAAGCCGAATATGAACGTCCTGATGGCTTTAATATTTGCAGTAAAGACAAGGTCAGTGATGATTTATGGACGCAGCAAAGAGAAGCAGCCATAAAAGAGAAATAATGCAAATGTAAGAACGCGTCTGTCCCATAAAATCATTTCAGGAAATGGAAGAAAAATCATTTAGCAGCTGCAGGACGGAAACAGAAAGAAAAGCTGGAGGGAAAGAAGCTAAAAGACCTGAAAATACTGCAGAATATCCAGGCAAACCAGGATGAAAACACCAGAAAATCCAGCTAAATCAGGATGAAAATACTGCAGAAAATCCTGCTAAATCAGGATGAAAATACTGCAGAAAATCCAGCTAAATCAGGATGAAAATACTGCAGAAAATCCAGCTAAATCAGGATGGAAATAAAAGTAAATTCTCCTAATTTGTGCTAAAACAACAGAGAATCTTGGACCAAACCACAGCAGTAATTAAAGTGAATTTTAGGCCAATCTTTTGGACCAATTCAGGGTGAACATAAAACAGAACATTGGACCAAACCAGGCCTGAAGTAGAACTGAGTTTTTGACCAAACCAGGTCCAGAATTAAACAGCATTATGGAGCAAAACAAAGCTGAAATATAACAGACTTTTGGACCAAACCAAGGCTAAAATAAGACAGAATTTTGGTCAAAATCAGGGCTAAAAGAAATCATAATATTAGATCAAACCAGGACTACAGTAAAAAAGAATTTGGACTGAATCAACCAAAAATAAAATCAAATATTTGACCAAACCAGGGCTTCAATCAAAGTGAATTTTGGACCAAACCACTGCTACAATTAAACAGAACTTTGGACTAAACCAAAGCTAAACTAAAACAATTTTTTGACTAAAATAAGATAGAATTGTGGGCTAAAACCAAAACTAAAATGAAACTGAAGTTTGAATAAATCAAAGCAGAATTAAAACACAATATTGAACCAAACCGGGGTTACAATTAAAGAGAATCTGAATTTTGGACCAAACCAAGGATAGAATAAAACAGAACTTTGGACTAAACCAAATCTATAGTCAAACTGATAATAAAAACAGAATATTGGACCAAATCTGGGCCAATCTTTAACAGAACCTCGCTAAAAGATGCTAAAATTAAGCTTAGAAACACAACAGAAACTTGGACCACACCTGGCCTAGAAGAAAACTGAATTACGAACCAAAACTGAGGCTAAAATTAAGCAGAATTTCGGTCAAAATTAGGCCTAAAAGAAATCCTAACTTTGGACCAAACCACTGCCACAAAAAAACAGAACTTCAGACTAAACCAAAGCTAAACTAAAACTGAAATTCAGACCAAACCAGGGCTGGAATTAAACTGAAATTTGGCCCATAATAGGATTGAATTTTTGACTATACAAGAGCTCAAATCACTCAAATACTGGATGAAAGTTGGATTAAAATCCGTCAAAATACCACAAAAACATGACTAAAACTTCCTCACACTGAACCAAACAGCAAACTGTGAAACAAGAAAAAGATAAACCACGATAAAGCTCATTTCTAAGTCGATCATCTGCAGTTTTCACTATTTATTGCTGGTTGAGATACTGAAGAACTTTGCTGAAGCTAAACGTTGTGACTGAAGTTCTGCTCGTCTAAAACCACCTCAGACACGTTTCCAGCTGCAGACGGAGGTCAGAAGACAGAAATGAGGCGTCGCTCTGCTGCAGGATTCATCTGATTTCCATGTCAGTTAATTAGAGCTTTTCAACGAGTCGACATCAGGCTTCCTTCTGTTGAACCGACGACGTCCACCAATTAAAAACACGCCAGACGATGAAATGTGAAATGAAGACAGGTGAGAAACCTGCTGCTCCTCACAAACTGACGTCTAATTTAGGCTTTTTTCTACCCGTGAAACTGAAAAAAACTAATTTAATCAGACAGGAAATCAAGCAGAAGTGAAGAAATAAAGAGTTTTCTTGTTGCTATTAATAAATAAACACTAAAAAAAAGACAAACATCAGATGAATTCCTTCAAACGGCGTCACACTACGGAGCAGCAAACTGTAAAAAATGCTAATTCTAGCTACTAGACAAGAGAGGAATTTGAAATAATAACGTTGTGACTTAATTAAAATTAAAAATTAACTACGGTTGATGTGAGACATTTTGCCACAACTTTTACAATTAGCTTACCCAATTTACTTAAATTAAATCAACTTATTTCCAAGTTAATAAAATACATTAATTCAACACTGAAATATTAAGTTGGACCAACAAAAGTGCTTGATTACGTTAAAACCCTCTTCGCTATGATTTTATCATTTAGAGAGTTATTTTTTGGATTGTGTGCGCTCATACTGTAAATTCAGAATTAGAATTCAGCATAAAAAATAAACTAAAAAATCTTTAAAAATTGGTGCCAAAAGAAATACATAAAAAGGTGGAATACTGTAATTCAAATACAGTGAAAGTAACAGCAAATATCTGTAAAAAAGAGAGATTTTTCCTGGATTAAATATTGTTAAAGTACTGTATTTTCATGGTAAAATGCTGTAAATAAACAAATTAGTCTTTTAAACAATACAAATTCTGGATACTGACATTACTAAAATTTTGGCCTGTTTTTTTTTTTTTTTTTAAATTATGATCTGTTATTGAATAAAACTGGGAAATATCTGTAAAATAACAATAAACTACACTACAATCAAAGGCAAAAAAAAGCTTATATATACTAAATATGTGTAAAACCTGAAAAAACAAGTTGAATCAACCCAAATAAATTATGTTGACTCAACACAAATACATTAAGTTGGACCAACTAAATTGCTGAAAAATATTTTTTTAAATGCTTTTTTTCCACACTATTTTAAATACAGTTAAAATAGTGTAATTTTTTTATCTGTAATGTTGTAAAGAACACAATTTGTAATTAAAAAAGTATCAAACAGATTTGTTTATTTGGACATTATTTACAGCTGTGGCCTGTTTTTTTTTTTTTTTTTTTAAAACAGTTTACATGGAAATTTATAGTATTTTTTCCATGATTTCAGTAGTTATCATGAAAACGCCCCTCTTTTTTAGTATGTAACTTATGTACAGTCTTTGCATGTAACCAGAAAAATAAGTTGAATCAACCCAAATAAATTATGTTGATTCAACTCAAATCCATCAAGTTGCACCAACAAAACTGAATAATGCTGAAAATATGTAGAAAAATTGTGGAATAAAAAGTAATAACAAATATTTGTGAAATAATGCAATTTTTTTATATATATATGTGTGTGTGTGTGTGTGTGTGTGTGTGTGTGTGTGTATATATATATACACATATATGTATATATAATTTCCTCTTTTTTAGAGTGTAACATATGTACTGTGTTTGCATGTCGCCAGAAAATGTATGGAATATGTTGATATGTTGATTCAACTAAAATCCATTAAATTGAACCAACAAAAATATGCTGAAAAATGGTGGAATATTGTAATGTTCAAAAAACAAAAATAAAAGTAAAATAATAACAAATATTTGTAAAATAATGTAATTGATATATATGTATAGATAGATAGATAGATAGATAGATAGATAGATAGATAGATAGATAGATAGATAGATAGATAGATAGATAGATAGATAGATAGATAGATAGATAGATAGATAGATAGATAGAGATATATTATTTATTTTTTTATTTTTTGAAGATTTTTTTATGTACACATTATTTTATTATTTTTATTATTTCGTGTGTGTGATTTCAGTAGCTATCTGCAGTTTAACAAAAACTGGGAGAATCCCCCCTTTTTTAGAGTGTAACATTCATACTGTCTTTGCATTTAACTAGAAAAATAAGTTTCATCTACCCCCCAAAAATGATGTAGACTCAGATCCATTAAGTTGAACCAACAGAAAAGATTTATCCTTAATCATGTGGAAATACTTTCTACATTTTAATTCCGTTTATTCAAAGAGTTATTTTTTCTGCAAGTGAATATGTTTGCAGTGATGTTAACTGAACCCAACTTTTGGAAATAAGATCAAATTAACTCATATAAATTATGTTAATTCAACACAAATACATTAATTTTGGCCAACAGAGATGCTTAATTCTAACAGAAAGTTGTTTAATTATGCAGAAATGTGATTTTTTTAAATGTTTATTTTAATAGTTATTCTTTTAATGCATGTCCATACGTTGTCCTGATGATTATTTGTCCTTCACAGACAGATCGTTACTTTAAAAACACAATTATCTCGCCCAGTGTAAACCAGAGCATCAGGAAACCAGCTGAAGGACAAACAGACGACGCTCATAAATCCTCACAGACGTTTTTCTTTCTGTTTTCCGTCTGCGGCTCCAATCGATACTTGGGTTCCACCAACTTTCATCTCATCCCGGATCGGATTTAATGACAGTTTGAGGCTCGGAAGATGGAAAACCGTGATGAAGACGAATCTGCAGGCCGACTTTCTGTCTGTGTTATCAGGTCAAACTGCAGAACAAACAGATTCCTGCTAATAATGTTTTCACTGTCGATCAACCTGCTGATGAGTTTCTGGATTCATCTCTCAGCTGTTTGGGCTGAAAAAGGGTGAAAAATGTAAAAAAAAATATCAGATTCCAGCAGACAAGCACCAAAAACTGCTGGAAAATAACAGAAAATAACCAAAAAACGGTCATTTTCTGTAATTAAAATACAGTTTCTATCCTTAATTTAACATGACATGTAATTATTTAGCTTTTTAGTGTTTATGGAAGGATATTTTTATGAGCAAAAATTATGAAATTACCTATTAGCATGGTTAAATAATGTAATAATACCAATATTTAGGATTAATACTGCGGTAAAATACCATTATTAGTTTAGATTTTTATGATTTTTGTGAAAGAAATAAATCTGCAATTAATTTAGAATTAATTGCAATAATCTCCTATTAATATTAGAGAATGAGTTCTTATATGCAGCATTACATAAAATCGTGAATATTTGACAGATATTTAATGTTAAAAAATTATTCCTAACTATAAAACTTAATAAAAAATGTGACGATAAAAGAAGGAAAGTAAAAGAAAATGCAGGTTGTTGTTTTAAACGTATTGCAAAAATTACACAATTTATCACAGAAAAAAATGGCAAGAACTGAAAAAACCTCTGATTTCAAACTTTCTGATGATGCTGAAATTCGTCATGTGTCACTTTTTATTTTGTCTGGAAAATTAATCACATCTAAGCTTAAAATCACACAATTTTAAATCACTTTATTCTACATGTCTCATTTTAAAATTCACTAAAAATAAATAGTTTGCAATAATCAGATCCTGTAAAAAAAAAAAAAAGCACTCCTACAAAAGCAAAAAACCATGAATGACACCAGTGTGACCAACTGTTGTGAAAAACAAAAATGTAAAAAGTATCCAAAATGACTAAAATTTGTCAAACATGATTGAAACCTAGAAAATTGTTCAAATCAGTTGACAAAATTTGTCCAAAATGGCTTCAAAATTCATCGAAAATGGCTCAAAATTCAAAATTTGTTAAGAAATGATCCTGAGAGGAAAATCAAAGCTACTGAATGAATCAAATAAATACAGCATGGCCCAGAAACAGTAAACAGAGGAGCAAGTTGTTGGAGATACATTCAGCATGGTGAAACATCTTTCTGCTGCTGATGAAAGAAGTTTATGGAGGTTGGAAACATGGAAATAGTTCAATATCTACAGTATGAGGAGACAAAATGACCATAAAATGAGAGCAGGGAGACAAAAATGACCTAAATTGGACAGAAAACGAAACAGAAACTGACCTCAAACAAGAAAATTAAGACACAAAATGAGAAAAATTAGAATTTTTTTCCTTCTTCATGGTCCTTCTGTCTCTATAGAGGAGCCGGATTTCAAAATACAGTTAAAAAAATAAAGCAAAGAAACACCAAGAACCTGCTGTTCTCAGATCAAAAAGTGAATTAAAATCTGTGCATTTTCCTGCTCTGTTTGCACGAATGTTTTTCTGACGCCGTAAAAACTGATTCCATTACGGGATAATTATCACAGCGACTCTGGTTCAGTGTATTCTCCGTCTATGGTCCAGTTTCTCTCAGGAAGCCATTAAACGGAGGTTCAGCTGAGGATGGAGGGTCGGCTCAGGTCCTGTTTCTGTTTCCTCAGACGTTTATCTCGTCTGATCTCGGCTGCAGCAGGAGGAAAATGAAAGAGGCGTGTTTGTGTGTTTCTGCATTATTGCACAGACATATTTCCATACGAGCCTGCAGAGAAGGTGGCGGCTAATGAATGTCTCAGCTGCTTTTATGTGGAGAAAAAAACACCTCATCTCAGACATTTTTTGGGCCAAATAGCCTCGATGTGAGATAAATGAGGAAATAAAAATGTCACTTCTTCTTCTCTCGGCCGTTGTTGTTTTTATTCTGCCACAAAAACATGAATGTAGAGCGGCGTAATATATAGTTTCTGCAGCGACGCACAAAGAAAACTTATTTTCCAAGACTGATCTGCAGGAGAACTCCGTTTGATAGAATATCATTTACAAAACGCAGAGTTTGTTGACCTGCAGGCTCAATATGAGCAGGAAAATTAATGAAAACCGGGAGAAAATACTAAGGAAAAGACAAAATAAATCAGTTGCATGGATATTTTCCGCTATGAAAAAGATTTTGTTGATGAAAATCTGGTTTTCTCATGAGGAAACGGTTCGTTTTAGCATTAAATCGTGGCAAGAAGTTACAAAAGACAGATCTGAACGCCAAACAGTAGAAAGAAACTGACAAAATGCTGTGTAATGCCATCATTCTTGTGAAATATTATGCAATAGACAAGTAGTTTCAACAAAAACAATTCACTATATTGCAGGGGCACCATCACTGCATGCCAGGCTGAGCATCAACTACAACGAAAGTTAATGAAAAACGAGCCAGAGCATCATTTTTTCCCTTCTGGAATGAATAAATATTGAAGTGCAGTCAGACCATTCTACAATCTGACACTGCAGGATGTTTCCATGGACATCAGGATCCAGGTTTTTGTTCAATATAAGCAGGAAAACGAATGAAAAAAAGGAGAAAATACACTAAAAAACAGACAAAAAAAAATCATTTTGCATCAAAGTTTTCTGCTAAAAAAGAATTATGTGGATGCAAAACAGTTTTTCTCATGAGAAAATGGTTTGTTTGAGCTTTTAAATCAGCGGCAAGGAGCTCCGAAAGACAGATCTGAACACTACACAGTAGAAAAGGGCACCATCACTGCATCCTGGGCTGAGTACCAATTACATTGAAAGTTAATGAAAACGAGCCAGAGCATCATTTTTTCCACTCTATAATGATAAATATTGAGGTGCAGTCAGACCATTCTACAATCTGACTGCATGATGTTTCCACAGACTCGAGGATCCAAGTTTTTGCTCAATATAAGCAGGAAAATGAATGAAAAACAGGAGAAAAACACTAAAAAAAGAAAAATATATCAGTTACATGGGTATTTTCCACAACAAAAAGAATTTTGTTGATGAAAAACAGGCTTTCTCACGAGTAAAGGGATTGTTTTAGCGTTTAAATCAGTGGCAAGAAGCTCTGGAAGACAGATCTGAACACCACACAGTAGAAAGGGGCACCATCACTGCATCCTGGGCTGAGCACCAACTCCAACGACTGTTAAGGGTTTAAAGAATATAACAAGCCAGAGGGTTTAGTCCCTTTTAAACAAATAAATATTGAGGTGCAGTCAGACCATTCTACAGTCTGACACTACAGAATGTTTCCACGGACATGAAGATCCAGGTTTTTGAGCAGTTTTGTTAGTAAATGTTGCATGCCGATTCCAGAAACTCAGAAAAACTCAGTTTCTGCAGGTTTTTCAAAAAGTTAGACTTCTATAAATGCAAATAAATGTAACTTTTATCACATCTATAATCGAAAAACATACCAAAATTAGCTTTAGTGTTTATGCTAGCATGCTACAATGTTTATTTTTTCCAATAAAATGGATTTTAAACATTTTGTAACACTGTCAAGAGCATTTTCTATAGAAATAAAGTGTATTACTATTAATATTATCATCATGCCACTGATGAAAATAAAGAAAACGGTGTGATTTGTGGTTATTTGAGGTTTTAAGTCATTATTGGTTGGTACTACATTGGTTTTGTTTAATTGTGTTACTCTACCATTAATACCATTTTACCCCCCAAAAACTCTATTATACTTCATTTAATGTCATTATTTTAATTTTCAAGATCCAATAATGCTTATTTTCTGACATTTTCAGGCCTTAAATTCACATAAAAATGCACAAAAAAACTCTACAGCCAAAGCATCTCACTTCTGGATGTTTGAAGAACTCAACTGTCGCTTTTCGGTACAGAAAAAGTTAGAAATATTTAGTTTTTAGATGGAGAAAGCATGGATAGTAGAGAGTAGGGTACTAATTTTCCAAAATATAGTGTGGCCAAAGCCATTTTAATAACCGCAATCAAATTAATTAAGATTACAGCAGTGGGAATTTCAAATTACACATGTCAAAACTGCCTGTTTGTGTTTGAAAACATAACCACCGTCTGCATACAATCACATTTAATGTTATTTTACTGTTTATATGCTCTGTTACAACCAGATTTCTCATAACCAGTGTATGAAAACACCTAAAATCTACAATTTTCTGCCTGTTTTTTATCAGAATATTGCAATAATTTGTTGCTCAAACTGCAGGAATCCTGTATTCAGAAGAAAACATACCAACAAAGCAACACTTTTTACTGCAGTGCGCATTAAAATAATTCATCTCCAGTCAGAAAACAGACAGAAACTCAGATGAAACATTCAACAAACCTCCTCTGTGGTATCTGAGTGGTGAGATAATCTGCTTACTGCGCTGATTTTTTTCCTCCGTTTTTTATTTCGGGATGTTTTTCTGGTTCCTTCCTCTAATATTTCCAGTCTAAGTGGAAGCCGCCTGCATTTATTTATTTACTTCTGCTGCTTTCCAGACATCTCCTGGCTCTGGGTCTTAATTAGCAGCAGAGATGAACTCAGTAATTTACACCAGCAGGCCGTTAGCAGACGAAGCTGTGAACCAAAAACGTGTGAAGGAGCAACATTTAGAGGAGTTAAAGCCGAGGTCAAACCTGAGCCATCACGGTCGAAGAAAAGGTCGCTGGAAATATTAGGAGTCATCGTCTGAGGCCTGAACCAGACAAAATCCAACCCCAAAGAAAATAATTCACCTGATAGTTTGAACACAATTTGAGCCACTGTTTACAAATTCTAACCTTTTTCCATCCTTTTCCATCTTTGTGAGGTCAGTTAATCCAATTGTAAATCACTGGTGGACTCAGTTTAGTTTCAGTTTTTTGAGTCATTTTGGACAGTTTTGAGTCATTGTAAGTAAGGTTTTGCTATTTTTGATCATTTTTGAGTCATTTTGGACACAATTTCAGTTGTTCTGGACATTTCTTAACTAATTACGGAACAAATTTGAGTCATTTCTAATAATTTTGAGTTATTACTGACAAATTTTAACATATTTTGGAACAAATTTTGATCCATTCTGAACATATCTGGAGTCATTTTGGAGTAGTTGGTAGCAATGTTTTGGTATTTTGGACAATTTCTGTCAGTCTGGATCCAATTTTTTTCCTTTTGGACCATTTTTAACTAATTATGGACCAATTCTGATTCATTTTGAAACCCATTTTGAGTTATTGTGGACAAATTCTAACCTATTTCCATCTTTTTTTGGACAATGTTTGAGAAATTGTGGGAAAGTTTTGTTACTGTTGACTTATTAAAATCATTTTGGACAAAATTTGGGTTTTATCGGACAAATTTGAACCCATTATGAACCAATTTTGAGTCATTGTGGAACAAACTCTGAACATATTTGGAGTCATTTTGGAGTTATTGTTAGGCATATTTTGGTATTTTGGACAATTTCTGTCAGTCTGGACACAATTTTAATCCTTTTGGACTGTTTAAAAAAAAAAAACTAATTATAGACTAATTCTGACTCATTTGGGAACACATATTGAGTCACTGTGGATGAATTCTAACCTATTTCCAACTTTTTTTGGAGAATGTTTGAGAAATTGTGTTAAAGTTTGGTTATTTTTTTACTTTTTTTGTCATTTTGGACAAAACTTGGGTTGTTTTTAAAGCATTTTGAACAAATTTGGAGTCATTTTGGACAATGTTTGAGAAATTACAACAATTTTTGAATCATTTTGGACTATTTTAACATATTTTGGAGCAGTTTTTGAACCACCCTGAACAAATTTGGCAGCATTTTGCACAATTTTATATTAAATTTGGTATTTTGGACATTTTTTTGTAAATCTGGACACAGAGTATTTTTGGACCGTTTTTAACTAATTATGGACCAATTCTCATTCATCTTGACCACATATTGAGTCACTGTGGAAAATTCTGACCTATTTCTTTCTTTTCCATCTTTGTGAAGTCACTTAGGCTGATTTTAAATTGCTGGTTTAGCTTCAGTCATCACAGCAAAATTCCCTTTTGCTGTTTTGAGCTTCTTCTTTGGGTTCTGTGTGTTTAATATCGTCTTCCTGGCGAGTTTGTTTTTCATTGTTGGTCGGAACAAATGCTCCGCTGTAGAACTAATGCAATTACTGCGAGGTGATAGTGCTGAATCATCTGACATTTAAGCGGTATTACGCTGCCGTTGTCGACTGTAATGGATGAATCAGAGACTGGAACGAGGCTGCTGCTTATAAAGAGAGAAGATCTTCCACCAGCCGGAGTCTAAAAATACACTCAACCCCATAACGGAGCACTTTCCTATAAGGCGAGGGGAAATTTGTGTCTTTTTCTTTCTCTTTCTTGTTCTACATTGGTGTCTCCAGGAGCACTTCCTGTGTTTTATATCCTCGTCTACCTTCCTCATCCTCCTCCTCTCCACCTCGTCCGACCTCTGCTGCCTCCCCGGTCAGAGTTTTTAATGAGCTCGCTCGTCTCTGGCTCCGGTAAACGAGCAGCCGCCTTAAATGAAGCCGTCACTGCGCATGAACTCGCTTTCACCCGGGAAACGCTCACACACATTCACCGCTGAAGGTGAGCAGCATTAAAGCGGTGTTTTCCGTTTTAATTTGAGTCGAGATGCTGAAATTCTGGGGTGCAGGCGGGAGGTCTGCAGCCGGAGGCCTGTAATTGGAAGAACGCTTTCTCAGATTGCTTTGCTGTCGCGTTGCACACAAAACACATTAAAGAAAACTCACTTTGCGTCCCTTAATCACATCATTACAACTCATCTTGCTCTGATTTCTAACCCTTTGATTAACATTTGCAACCATGTCGGTCATGTCTCGTGAGGCTGCATGCAAAAAAACACAAAAATTTCAGGAAGTGGTGTCTTATTTTAGAGAAAACCTTACAAATTATCTGATGCACACAGATTAAAGCAGGTATATTTAGTTTACTACAGTAACCAAAGTTAAAAAAAAAAGCCAAGAAGAAGAGGTTCAAGGGTGTATTTAAGAGGAAAACTTCACTTTTATTCAGCTCATTTTGGTGCAATAACGTGCTTTTATTGTTAGAAAACTACCTGCTGCCACTTTCTGGTGGTTAATTTAGGAAACTTCATGAGCTAAAATGCATCCACGTGCATTATGTCACTGCAGCAAATATCCGGCACCATTTCCCTAATAAAAAAGCCCTGATACGACAATTAAACATTTTAATTTCAGTAAACAGATCAGACTTTTACAGTAAAATACTCTCCACTTGTGATGGAGCTAAAGAGTTTAGTTCCAGTGATCACAGCTTTGCTAACAAATCATTTTCAACTATTTTTGAGTCATTGTAGGTACATTTTTTCTATTTTTGACTATTTTTGAGCCATTTTGAACACAGCGTCAGTCCTGTTGGGCATTTTTTTTAGCAATTATGGAACAAATTTGAGTCATTTCTAATAATTTTGAGTCATTACTCATAAATGTAAGTGTATTTTGGAACAAATTTTGAGCCATTCTGAACATATTTGGAGTAATTTTGGAGTAATTGTTTGCAATATTTTGGTATTTTGGACACTTTATGTTAGTCTGGACACCATTTTAATGCTTTTGGACCATTTTTAACTAATTATAGACCAATTCTGACTAATTTTTGGAACAAACACTGAGTTACCATAGACAAATTCTAACCTATTTCCATCTTTTTTTGAACAATGTTTGAGAAATTGTGGGAAAGTTTTGTTGTTTTTGACTTTTTAATTTTTAAAAAGTCAAAAACAACAAAACTTTCCCACAATTTCTCAAACATTGTTCAAAAAAAGATGGAAATAGGTTAGAATTTGTCTATGGTAACTCAGTGTTTGTTCCAAAATTAGTCAGAATTGGTCTATAATTAGTTAAAAATGGTCCAAAAGCATTAAAATGGTGTCCAGACTAACATAAAGTGTCCAAAATACCAAAATATTGCAAACAATTACTCCAAAATTACTCCAAATATGTTCAGAATGGCTCAAAATTTGTTCCAAAATACACTTACATTTATGAGTAATGACTCAAAATTATTAGAAATGACTCAAATTTGTTCCATAATTGCTAAAAAAAAATGCCCAACAGGACTGACGCTGTGTTCAAAATGGCTCAAAAATAGTCAAAAATAGAAAAAATGTACCTACAATGACTCAAAAATAGTTGAAAATGATTTGTTAGCAAAGCTGTGATCACTGGAACTAAACTCTTTAGCTCCATCACAAGTGGAGAGTATTTTACTGTAAAAGTCTGATCTGTTTACTGAAATTAAAATGTTTAATTGTCGTATCAGGGCTTTTTTATTAGGGAAATGTGTGCCGGATATTTGCTGCAGTGACATAATGCACGTGGATGCATTTTAGCTCATGAAGTTTCCTAAATTAACCACCAGAAAGTGGCAGCAGGTATTTTCTAACAATAAAAGCACGTTATTGCACCAAAATGAGCTGAATAAAAGTGAAGTTTTCCTCTTAAATACACCCTTGAACCTCTTCTTCTTGGCTTTTTTTTTTAACTTTGGTTACTGTAGTAAACTAAATATACCTGCTTTAATCTGTGTGCATCAGATAATTTGTAAGGTTTTCTCTAAAATAAGACACCACTTCCTGAAATTTTTGTGTTTTTTTGCATGCAGCTCACGAGACATGACCGACATGGTTGCAAATGTTAATCAAAGGGTTAGAAATCAGAGCAAGATGAGTGTAATGATGTGATTAAGGGACGCAAAGTGAGTTTTCTTTAATGTGTTTTGTGTGCAACGCGACAGCAAAGCAATCTGAGAAAGCGTTCTTCCAATTACAGGCCTCCGGCTGCAGACCTCCGCCTGCACCCCAGAATTTCAGCATCTCGACTCAAATTAAAACGGAAAACACCGCTTTAATGCTGCTCACCTTCAGCGGTGAATGTGTGTGAGCGTTTCCCGGGTGAAAGCGAGTTCATGCGCAGTGACGGCTTCATTTAAGGCGGCTGCTCGTTTACCGGAGCCAGAGACGAGCGAGCTCATTAAAAACTCTGACCGGGGAGGCAGCAGAGGTCGGACGAGGTGGAGAGGAGGAGGATGAGGAAGGTAGACGAGGATATAAAACACAGGAAGTGCTCCTGGAGACACCAATGTAGAACAAGAAGAGAAAGAAAAAGACACAAATTTCCCCTCGCCTTATAGGAAAGTGCTCCCGTTATGGGGTTGAGGTGAGTGTATTTTTAGACTCCGGCTGGTGGAAGATCTTCTCTCTTTATAAGCAGCAGCCTCGTTCCAGTCTCTGATTCATCCATTACAGTCGACAACGGCAGCGTAATACCGCTTAAATGTCAGATGATTCAGCACTATCACCTCGCAGTAATTGCATTAGTTCTACAGCGGAGCATTTGTTCCGACCAACAATGAAAAAAAACTCGCCAGGAAGACGATATTAAACACACAGAACCCAAAGAAGAAGCTCAAAACAGCAAAAGGGAATTTTGCTGTGATGACTGAAGCTAAACCAGCAATTTAAAATCAGCCTAAGTGACTTCACAAAGATGGAAAAGAAAGAAATAGGTCAGAATTTTCCACAGTGACTCAATATGTGGTCAAGATGAATGAGAATTGGTCCATAATTAGTTAAAAACGGTCCAAAAATACTCTGTGTCCAGATTTACAAAAAAATGTCCAAAATACCAAATTTTAATATAAAATTGTGCAAAATGCTGCCAAATTTGTTCAGGGTGGTTCAAAAACTGCTCCAAAATATGTTAAAATAGTCCAAAATGATTCAAAATTGTTGTAATTTCTCAAACATTGTCCAAAATGACTCCAAATTTGTTCAAAATGCTTTAAAAACAACCCAAGTTTTGTCCAAAATGACAAAAAAAGTAAAAAAATAACCAAACTTTAACACAATTTCTCAAACATTCTCCAAAAAAAGTTGGAAATAGGTTAGAATTCATCCACAGTGACTCAATATGTGTTCCCAAATGAGTCAGAATTAGTCTATAATTAGTTTTTTTTTTTTAAACAGTCCAAAAGGATTAAAATTGTGTCCAGACTGACAGAAATTGTCCAAAATACCAAAATATGCCTAACAATAACTCCAAAATGACTCCAAATATGTTCAGAGTTTGTTCCACAATGACTCAAAATTGGTTCATAATGGGTTCAAATTTGTCCGATAAAACCCAAATTTTGTCCAAAATGATTTTAATAAGTCAACAGTAACAAAACTTTCCCACAATTTCTCAAACATTGTCCAAAAAAAGATGGAAATAGGTTAGAATTTGTCCACAATAACTCAAAATGGGTTTCAAAATGAATCAGAATTGTCCATAATTAGTTAAAAATGGTCCAAAAGGAAAAAAAATTGGATCCAGACTGACAGAAATTGTCCAAAATACCAAAACATTGCTACCAACTACTCCAAAATGACTCCAGATATGTTCAGAATGGATCAAAATTTGTTCCAAAATATGTTAAAATTTGTCAGTAATAACTCAAAATTATTAGAAATGACTCAAATTTGTTCCGTAATTAGTTAAGAAATGTCCAGAACAACTGAAATTGTGTCCAAAATGACTCAAAAATGATCAAAAATAGCAAAACCTTACTTACAATGACTCAAAACTGTCCAAAATGACTCAAAAACTGAAACTAAACTGAGTCCACCAGTGATTTACAATTGGATTAACTGACCTCACAAAGATGGAAAGGATGGAAAAAGGTTTAGAATTTGTAAACAGTGGCTCAAATTGTGTTCAAACTATCAGGTGAATTATTTTCTTTGGGGTTGGATTTTGTCTGGTTCAGGCCTCAGACGATGATCCTAATATTTCCAGCGACCTTTTCTTCGACCGTGATGGCTCAGGTTTGACCTCGGCCTTTAACTCCTCTAAATGTTGCTCCTTCACACGTTTTTGGTTCACAGCTTCGTCTGCTAACGGCCTGCTGGTGTAAATTACTGAGTTCATCTCTGCTGCTAATTAAGACCCAGAGCCAGGAGATGTCTGGAAAGCAGCAGAAGTAAATAAATAAATGCAGGCGGCTTCCACTTAGACTGGAAATATTAGAGGAAGGAACCAGAAAAACATCCCGAAATAAAAACGGAAAAAAAATCAGCGCAGTAAGCAGATTATCTCACCACTCAGATACCACAGAGGAGGTTTGTTGAATGTTTCATCTGAGTTTCTGTCTGTTTTCTGACTGGAGATGAATTTTTTAATGCGCACTGCAGTAAAAAGTGTTGCTTTGTTGGTATGTTTTCTTCTGAATACGGGATTCCTGCAGTTTGAGCAACAAATTATTGCAATATTCTGATAAAAAACAGGCAGAAAATTGTAGATTTTAGGTGTTTTCATGCACTGGTTATGAGAAATCTGGTTGTAACAGAGCATATAAACAGTAAAATAACATTAAATGTGATTGTATGCAGACGGTGGTTATGTTTTCAAACACAAACAGGCAGTTTTGACATGTGTAATTTGAAATTCCACTGCTGTAATCTTAATTAATTTGATTGCGGTTATTAAAATGGCTTTGGCCACACTATATTTTGGAAATTAGTACCCTACTCTCTACTATCCATGCTTTCTCCATCTAAAACTAAATATTTCTAACTTTTTCTGTACCGAAAAGCGACAGTCGAGTTCTTCAAACATCCAGAAGTGAGATGCTTTGGCTGTAGAGTTTTTTTGTGCATTTTTATGTGAATTTAAGGCCTGAAAATGTCAAAATAAGCATTATTGGATCTTGAAAATTAAAATAATGACATTAAATGAAGTATAATAGAGTTTTTGGGGGGTAAAATGGTATTAAAGTGGTAGAGTAACACAATTAAACAAAACCAATGTAG